>NW_028296437.1:0-124157 GCF_964197995.2 Scardinius erythrophthalmus
AGGACAACAGGTGACGGTTATGATGATGAGGAGCAGGTGATGATGAGGAGGGTGATGAGGAGCAGGTGCAGGTGATGACGACAGATAGTGAATGTGATGAAGACAGAAGGTGAATGTGATGAAGGTGAATGTGACACCAATATCACTAAAACATTTGTGTGTGTGTGTGTGTGTGTGTGTGTGTGTGTGTGTGTGTGTGTGTAGCATTATTGTGTGTAGCATATGTAGCAAGTATGCATTATTGAGTTAACATGGAAACACTGGTTTGCTTTAGTGCAGAAAACTGGTCAAAATCATGAGGTTTAAAGTGAAAGTGAGCCAATAAGTGGTCTTCTACTGCCCTCTGCTGGCCATTCTACTTATTAATTAAATTTTTCCACATGTGCTTGCATTTATACTTGAATACACACTAAAAATCACTTATATAGCAATAACTATTATAACACAATCATATTTTGTCAGTGTTAATCACTTTATTTGCACTGACACTTCAAATAATTGCTAGTAATGTGGTAAATCATGGTAAATCATGGTTAACTATGCTGTGTGTGTGTGTCTGTGTGTGTGTGTGTGTGTGTGTGTGTGTGTGTGTGTGTGTGTGTGTGTGTGTGTGTAAGCATGCATTGAGTTAACATGGATAAACTGGTTTGCTTTAGTGCAGAAAACTGGTTTAAAGTGAAAGTGAGCCAATAAGTGGTCTTCTACTGCCCTCTGCTGGCCATTCTACTTATTAATGAAATATTTCAACATGTGCTTGCATTCATACTTGAATACACACTAAAAAAATCACTTATATAGCAATAACTTTTATAACACAATCATATTTTGTCAGTGTTAATCACTTTATTTGCACTGACACTTCAAATAATTGCTAGTAATGTGATAAATCAGGCTAGAAACATGGTAAATCAAAGTAAATAATACTAGATTGTCGTTTATCTCCTGGTAAATAATACTAGAACGTGGTATATCATGGTAAACCATGGTTAACTAAACTGTGTGTGTGTGTGTGTGTGTGTGTGTGTGTGTGTGTGTGTGTGTGTGTGTGTGTGTGTAAGCATGCATTGAGTTAACATGGAAAAACTGGTTTGCTTTAGTGCAGAAAACTGGTTTAAAGTGAAAGTGAGCCAATAAGTGGTCTTCTAGTGCCCTCTGCTGGCCATTCTACTCAATAATGAAATATTTTAAGTCAAGTCAAGTCAAGTATATTTGTATAGCGCTTTTCACAATACAGATTGTATCGAAGCAGCTTCACAGTATTAAATTAAAATAATACAACAAGGTTTGTTTCTAGTGGAATTTATTGATAAAATCAAATTAGATATCCCCAGAATATCCCCAACTGAGCAAGCCAAAGGCAACAGTGGCAAGGAACCGAAAAACTCCATCAAGTGACCTAATAGTGTCCTAAAACTCCATCAGGTGACCCAATGGAGAAAAAAAAATCCTTGGGAGAACCCAGGCTCAGTCGGGGGCCAGTTCTCCTCTGGCGTTTATTAACTAGAGGCCGGATTGTAATTTGAACTGTAAGATTAAAAATATTATATGAATGCCTGGCTGAAGAGATGCGACTTTAATCTAGTTTTAAACTGGGAGAGCGAGTCTGAGCAACGAACAGTATCAGGAAGGCTATTCCAGAGTTTTGGAGCTTTTACATGTGCTTTTGCATTCATACTTGGACACACACTAAAAATCACGTATATAACTAACTATTATAACACAATAATATTTTGTCAGTGTTCATCACCTCATTTGCACTGACACTTCACATAATTGCTAGTAATGTGGTTAATCATGCTAGAAACATTGTAAATCATAGTAAATAATACTGAAATGAGGTGTATCAAGGTAAATCATGCTAGAATCCTAATAAATCATTCTGGAACATGGTATATGATAGTAAATCATGCTAGAATCATATTAAATAATTCTAGAATGTGGCAAATCGTTGTGGGAGGAGCCTATTTTACTCAAATGGCTATAACTCAAGAAGTAAATGAGATATCTTCACCAAACTCAGTACACATGTGTATGGGTTCAATTTGAGGTCACAGTAAACAATTTTATGGAGATCGGACCATAGGTGGCGCTATAACTGTTAAAAAGCTTTAAAACCATATATATCCCATGGCAAATTGCCTGTATTGGCTGTAAATGGTCTTTTCCATCTATTATGTCAGTGGTTACATGCTTGCTAAATAAATCTTAATAACTTTTGATGCTTTTGTGCTTAAATGCCTTAAAGGCCTTAACTGCTTGAACCCCGATAAATGCTGCTTGCAGCTTTAATTATTATTATTATTATTCCGCCGTAAAACGCATCGTGCAGCCCAAACCGTAAGAGCTGGAACTTTGAAACTTTGACAGATGGTAGTACAAAAATCGAGGAAAGGTTCAGAGATTATGACCCCGATTGGCCCATAGGTGGCGCTATAACAACCAAAAGCGCGAAACTGCTCATAACTCCTAGACCGTATGTCGTAGACACAAGTGTCTTATATCATTGGAAAGCTGGACGCCTGACGAACAAAACGTATATCTCCGATTTCATTTCCGCCATGATAGATTTTCCGCCATTTTGAATTTTGTCAAAAATCTACTTTTGCGAACTAGTCCCTGGTTTTTTGCCCGATTGGAACCAAACTAGTGCAGAAATGTTCTCTGGAGACTGAATATCAATAATTATCGAAAAAAAGTGGAAATTTCGATTCACGGTCGCTAAGGGGCGCCAAAACGTACGTTGTGGGAGGGGCCTATTTTACTAAAATGGCTATAACTCCCGATGTAAATGAGGTATCTTCACCAAACTTGGTACACATGTGTATGAGCTTACTCTGGGGTCACAGTAAAAAAATCGCGACGATTGGCCTCATGGTGGCGCTATAAAATGAAAAAAACATAAAACAGGCTATAACCACCTGACCGTTAGTCCGATTGACTTGAAAATTGGTATGCAGTGTCTTGGTCCAAGGTGCCATGTATGTGTATGAGGACATTGGCGTATCTCAAAAAACATGGCCGCCATTGGCCAACGAAGTTTGAGCACCTATTAGACAAGGTTAACGGAGGCCGATCGGAACGAAACTCAATGGGCATGTTCGGCTCATGGCCCTAAAGGTCTGTAAGAATTTTGAAAGAAATCGGCCACTAGTTGGCGCTAACGAGATTTATGGCTCTGTAATCACGTGGTGTTACACTTATTGTCACAAAATGGATACCATTTGATAGATCTCCTCTTGTTGAACAACTTTGCCTCAAGAACCATTGCTGTCAATCAAACCGTTCATTAAATATTCGTAATTATGTTAAAAACCTACTTTTGCGAACTAGTCCTAGGTTTTTCGCCCGATCGGAACCAAACCAGTCTAGGACAATTCTATGGACTCTCTAGGTCAATAATTATCAAAAAAAAGTTGAACTTTTGCATTTTTCGCATGGCTAACAGGGTCATTTAGAAAATGGGCGTGGTAAAATGCACTCAAAAGCCTATAAATCCTAAACGAAAACTCAGAACTTCACGAAAATTGATGAGCATATGTGTCATAACCTGCTTAAGAAGCATGGAAAATTTTATGGAGAGCGGACCATAGTTGGCGCTATAACTGTTAAAACGCTTTAAAACCATATATTTCCTATGGTAAATTGCCTGTATTTGCTGTAAATGGTGTCTTCTATCTTTTATCATATAATGTTCATATCATAATGTTCAAAACCAGTGCAGCACAATTCTCTGAACTCTCTAGATCAATAATTATCAGAAAAAAAGTTTAACTTCTTCAAAAGGTGATTTTATATGAATATAATGACATATTAAGCCAATAAGTGGTATTTTACTGCCCCCTGCTGTCATTTCATCATACTACTCCCTAATATTGTTATAAAATTCATATTTAGACTTTATAAAATCATTATTTTAACATTTACAATCACATTTTGTCAAAACTCATCTATTGAGTATTACTATTGACAATTGTGTTACACTGAGATATGGAAATGGACGAAAGTAAATGAATGAAATGAAACGAAAGTATAACGGCATTTAAGCCACGCCCCCGAATACAAATTCATTCATAACTCGAAAACGGAAAGTCGTTGCGCGCTCAAATTTTGATGGTGAGGACCTCTCCGGGCTCTTGATCGAAACGTGTCGTCGCGGGCCTCGGGAGCGCGCCCCCCGCGCATCGCGAATCCGCGGGACCCCCGATTTTGAACGGCCATTACTCCCGACCCAGACCACCCCGAACATTGTGTGAGAGCTCGTTGGAAAGGGCGCGTCCTTGGCTAGCTTCGATTCAAATGTGGTGTTATTTGCCCTGGGCATTCCAGAGATAATAGCCCGAACAGATATGCCTTATAACAGTCATAACTCCCAGCCCCAATCGCCCAAAAACACCTTGATGGTCTCATTCAACAGGGCTCCTCAAGCACTATCTATGCTCTGAGTTTCAGAATTTTTCGCCTTTTGGTTCCTGAGATATAAGTAAAAAAACAAATTCCCATTCATTCATTCAAACACTTCAACTGTAAAATGTAAGCTATAATACCACTGTTGTCCACTAGAGGGAGCAGCAGGATTACGCATGATCTTTTAATTCGCTTCAGTATTGGGAAATAAACAAATGCTTTAAGAAGCAATCTTTTTTATTATGATGTTTTTTTTTTTATTATGATATTTGTATATATTTTATTTTTTTATTATGATTATGAACGGTTTGATTGACATTAGTGATTCTTGAGGCAAAGTTGTTCAAGATGAGGAGATGAAGATATTTTCACAATATCACATCCTAAAAACATTGAAAACATATTTGTCTTGTGTGTGTGTGTGTGTGTGTGTGTGTGTGTGTGTGTGTGTGTGTGTGTGTGTGTGTGTGTGTGTGTGTGTGTGTGTGATGTGTTTGTGTCTGTGTGTGTGTCTGTGTGTGTAAGCATGCTTAATGGAAAGAACATGGAGAAACTGCTTTGTTTTACTGGTGGATAAAAAAGTCTTTCAAATGAAAGTGAGTCAATTAGTGGTCTTCTACTATGGAAGCAGGACATTCTACTTAACCTGTTAAGCTGCAACGCCACTTTTGAAAAATCCCCAGAAATGACATACCCAAACTTAAACAGATACAGTTCATGAACCCTTTGCACTAAAAGCACAAGTATGATCTCATTTGAAAGCTGACACCTGGCAGTTTATTGTAAATGTAGAATTAATTATTGTCATAATGAAAAAAAATTGTTATAAATAGCTTCAAAGTTTTGTAAAGTTATTAGAAATTAATTTTTATGAAACATCCTCATGAAAATAAAATTGAAGTTGGCACTGGAGCAATCTAGAAATGCACTACAGCTAAAGCCACATGTCTAAACATTTTATGTTTAAAATCTGAAGATAACAAGTCCAAAACTCTGTATTTAGTTACATGTTTTTCAAGACCATGTCAGTTGACTTTATTTTGATTTGACGTTAAAGATGCTTCTGATGTTTATTGCCATCTTCTAACCATCTATCCAGTATATTGTCTCTATTGTTTTGTGGTGCAAACGAGCCCCATTCAGTCTCAGTCTCCCCCTGCACACATTAACACCTCTCCAGCCTGGTTATGGCTCGAAATATGCATTTCTTTTGTCTGCATTATAGTTACTAACGACTGGCTATTCATAGGGTTTCAATCCCTAATTTATTTTATCAAAGTTCTTACTTAACATTTAAAAACTGGATCAAATGCCCTGCTTGAATAATGAAACATTTTAGTAAGCATATTTAGAAAAAAATTATAAAAGGATAACTGCAATATGTGGCAGGTGCACCTAGAGCTAGCTAGCATGTTAGCTTAGCACACCATCAATACACGACAATTTATGAGATTAAAACCATTTTTGTGCTTCAAACTTAATTATAACGCAAGTAGAGTGTTTTAAATAATCTTCTGTGATATAATTTCGCTTCAGATTAAAAAATCAGACATAAAATATATATTTTTTATTATTCTGCACAATGATAAAGTCTATATCGATTAGCAATACATTATAAATATAATCTATTATTATGAAAATACCTGACATTATTTGAAGAACACAGGTAAACCAAATATCATTTCAATCATGTTTATTGTCTTCAAAAAGTCTTTTTTCTGCATGTAACAACGATCTCTGATAGCTGTGTGTGTGTTCGAGACTTCCTGGATTGTCACATGATCATGGTTCTTCTTCATGTTACATAAATGGACTATTATTGTGAATGTAGCGCCCTCAGGCTGTTGGTATGGATTGAAAACACAATACATCACAGCGTCCAGCGCTCATAATGATTACATCAACGCATTTGGGCATAAATTCAATAAATATTATTCCTGTCTATAGAAATCTGATGAAAACTTATGAAAATATATCAATATTTCTCCAAATCTGCACATTTTTGAGCTAAAGCCCTGAGGGACGTTGTTTTGTGTATCGCTGTCATGACGACAGCACGGGAGTTTTTTTATGAATGAAAGCGGCTGACGCGCATAATTCATATCAAAGGTATCGACTCATTTTTTCATTTCATAACTCCTGACACAAATTAAGACATAACTGTCACTATAAGTTTTTCAGAATACAATAGTGGTCAAATACTGAAACTTGAGTCTTATATCTTTTTAATGATGTATAGTTTGTCAATGTATAACATTAAATCTGATAGTAATTTTTAACTAAATAAAAAAAAAAACGCTTCAGTGCGCCGACGCACTGGTGAAGCTTAACAGGTTAATAAAATATTTTCATCTGTGCTTTTGCATTAGTTTTTGGACTATATAAAATTACTTGCATGAAAATCACCTATTATAACACAGTCATGTTTTGTCAAAGTTTATCACTTCATTTTTACTGAGTTCTCAGTTTGAACAATTCTGCCTCTCAGTAATTAATTTGAAATCTGAAAATGGTGTTATACAGAGGAGATTTGCAATTATCATTTTGTTACCTATCTTTTATTTTAAATATCTACATCTACAACAAAATGTGTGTGCATGTGTGTGTTCAAGCATGGTTAGTGTATTAAGTATTATTGTTTAAGTATTATTGTTTTCATTTACATTTTAACCACCAGAAGAAGAACACTCATTGGTTCATTCTGCTCACTAAAATATTATTTTTCATTTTTTTTTGAAATTTTTCAATATTTTCCATTTGAAATATTGTTTAAACTTAATAAAATCATTAAAATAACATTTCAAATAATATTTTGTCTGTTTATAAATCCCACAGACTCACATTGGCTGCAATACTAATGTTTTTGTAAAACACAGACCTGATAGTCTAATCTGTGTGTATTGTGCATATATTATTGATATTATTACTATTGCAAATCATGTTATTGTAACTCATATCTTAATAGAATATTATTTGTAATTTTAATTCTTTATTTCTTAATTGTTTTTTTATGATTACTACAGATATTATCACCAAAGATATCAACTAAACCTTCACTTTTAGTATTGACACGCTGCACACACAGCACAATCACACACTCACTAATGCATTCAAATAAATGTAATCTTATTGTGCTACTTTATTTGTACATGATTAGAATGAACAGAAATCTAAGAATATTTTTCTTCTTTTGTTAAAGCCATTTCAGACTCCAAGTAAGCATTATATTACTAATCATCTATTTTAAAGGTGCCATACAATTGAAAACTGTATTTATCTTGGCATAGTTGAATGATAAGAGTTCTGGACATGGAACTGACATACCGTGAGCCTCAAACACCATTGTTTCCTCCTTCATGTGTAAATCTCTTGTTTGCAAAAGACCGCTGAAAAATGAGTGAATCCCACCATAACACCGACTGTGACGTTGGAGTCAGGATCATTAATATTTATACCCCCCAAATTTGCATTTTCCAGTCCATGTTCTAGGCCAGGCAGTGTTAATGTGGACCTGCACAGCCGAATCATCAGAAGATCTGCAGGTATTGTGAAGAAGCAAGCAAGGACAATAGTGAAAATGGCAGATCATGGATATAAATGTTATGTCTGAGGCTGTGCTGCGGATTTGAGAACTTTTCATTCCCTTCCCACAAAAGAGAACTGTCAACAGGCATGGTTGATGTTTACAACAGGATACCTCACCATTTTAATTCAAAGCTGTTAGTTTACTCTTAACGGAGGCCGATCAGAACGAAACTCGGTGGGCATGTTCGATTCGTGGCCCTAGAGGTCTGTAAGAATTTTGAAAAATCAGCCACTAGTTGACGCTAACAGGTTTTACGGCTATGTAATCACGTGATGCATATCATTTGATAGATCTCCTCATACTGAACAACTTTGCCTCAAGAACTACTACTGTCAATCAATTTGTTCATTAAATACTTGCGATTATGTTAAAAACCTACTTTTGCAAACTAGTCCTAGGTTTTCGCCCGATCGGAAATATACCAGTGCAGTACAATTCTCTGGAAGCTCTAGATTATTAATTATATAAAAAACTTTAACTTTACCCATTGGGTAGCCATAACAGGATCATTTAGAAAATGGGTATGGCAAAAAACACTCAAAAGCCTGTAAATCCTAAACAAAAACTCAGACAACTCACTAAACTGCCTTATGTGCTTAAAGACCCTAAATGCTTGAACCCCGCTAAATGCTGCTTGCAGCTTTAATTAGGGGTTCAAGCACGAAGTGCTGAAACCCTATTGTAATTGTACTGATTTTTATTATTATTATTATTTTTCTTCTCCGCTAAAACGCATCGTGCAGCCCAAACCGTAAGAGCTGGAGCTTTGAAACTTTGCCAGATGGTAGTACAAAAATCGAGGAGAGGTTATCAAATTATGAGCCCGATTGGCCCATAGGTGGCGCTATAGCAACCAAAAGCGCGAAACTGCTCATAACTCCTAGACCGTAAGTCATAGACTCAAGTGTCTTATATCAGTGGAAAGCAGGACGCCTGACGAACAAAACGTATATCTCCGATTTTATTTCCGCCATGATAGATTTTCCGCCATTTTGAATTTTGTCGAAAACCTACTTTTGCGAACTAGTCCCTGGTTTTTTGCCCGATCGGAACCAAACCAGTGCAGAATTGTTCTGTGGAGTCTGAAGATCAATAATTATCGAAAAAAAGTTGAAATTTCGATTCACGGTCGCTAGGGGGTGCAAAATTAACGTTGTGGGAGGAGCCTATTTTACTAAAATGGCTATAACTCAAGAAGTAATTCAGTAAACTTCACCAAACTTGCTAAACGTGTGTAAGAGGTCAATTTGAGGTCACAGTAAAAAAATTGCGTCGATTGGCCACATGGTGGCGCTATAAAACAAAAAAAACGTATATACACCTGCCCGTTAGTCCGATTGACTTGAAATTTGGTATGCAGTGTCTTGGCCCAAGGGGCCATGTATGTCTAAAAGGATATTGGCGTATCTCGAAAAACATGGCCGCCATTGGCCAATGAGTTTTGAGCACCTATTAAAAGAAGGTTAACGAAGTGCGATCGGAACGAAACTCGGTGGGCATGTTCGGCTCAAGCCCCTAGAGGTCTGTAAGAATTTTGAAAGAAATCGGCCACTAGTTGGCGCTAACGAGTTTTAAGGCTCGGTAATCACGTGGTGTAACAAATTTCGTCACAAAATGCATATCATTTGATAGACCTCCTCATGTTGAACAACTTTGCCTCAAGAACCATTAATGTCAATCAAACCGTTCAATAAATATTTACGAATATGTTAAAAACCTACTTTTGCGAACTAGTCCTAGGTTTTTTGCCCGATCGGAACCAGACCAGTCTAGGACAATTCTCTGGACACTCTAGATCAATAATTATCAAAAAAAAAGTTAAACTTTTGCATTAGGATGGCTGTAATAGGGTTATTTATAAAAGGGGCGTGGCAAAATGCACTAAAAAGCCTATAAACCCTAAATGAAAACTCAGAACTTCACAAAAATTGGTGAGCATATGTGACATAACATCATTAACAAGCATGCAAAATTTTATGGAGATCGGACCAAAGATAGCACTATAACAGTCAAAAGGCTTTAAAACCATATATTTCCTATGGTAAATTGCCTGTATTGGCTGTAAATGGACTTTTCCATCTATTATTTCAGTGGTTAAAAGCTTTCTAAATAAAACTTAATGTCTTAAATGCTTATGTGCTTAAAGGCCTTAAATGCTTGAACCCCGATAAATGCTGCTTGCAGCTTTAATTATTATTATTCTTCTGCCGTAAAACGCATCGTGCAGCCCAAACCGTAAGGGCTAGAGCATTGAAACTTTGCCAGATGGTAGTACAAAAATCGAGGAGAGGTTCAGAGATTATGACCCCGATTGGCCAATAGGTGGCGCTATAGCAACCAAAAGCGCGAAACTGCTCATAACTCCTAGACCGTATGTCGCAGACTCAAGTGTCTTATATCATTGGAAAGCTGGACGCCTGACGAACAAAACGTATATCTCCGATTTCATTTCCGTCATGATAGATTTTCCGCCATTTTGAATTTTGTCGAAAATCTACTTTTGCGAACTAGTCCCTGGTTTTTTGCCCGATCGGAGCCAAACCAGTGCAGAAATGTTCTCTGGAGTCTGAAGATCAATAATTATCGAAAAAATGTTGAAATTTCGATTCATGGACGCTAGGGGGCGCAAAATAATCGTTGTGGGAGGAGCCTATTTTACTAAAATGGCTATAACTTAAAAAGTAAATAAGATAGCTTCACCAAACTCGGTACACATGTGTATGGGTTCATTCTGGGGTCACAGTAAAAAAATCGCGACGATTGAACACTAGGTGGCGCTATAACATGAAAAAAACATGAAAAGGGCTATAACCACCTGACCGTTAGTCCGATTGACTTGAAAATTGGTATGCAGTGTCTTGGTCCAAGGTGCCATGTATGTCTATGAGGACATTGGCGTATCTCAAAAAACATGGCCGCCATTGGCCAATGAAGTTGAGCACCTATTAGACAAGGTTAACGGAGGCCGATCGGAACGAAACTTGATGGGCATGTTCGACTCATGGCCCTAGAGGTCTGTAAGAATTTTGAAAGAAATCGGCCACTAGTTGGCGCTAACGAGTTTTTTGGCTCTGTAATCACGTGGTGTTACACTTATCGTCACAAAAAGCATATCATTTGATATATCTGCTCATGCTGAACAACTTTGCCTCAAGAACCATTTCTGTCAATCAAACCGTTCATTAAATATTCATGAATATGTCTAAAACCTACTTTTGCGAACTAGTCCTAGGTTTTTTGCCCGATCGGAACCAGACCAGTCTAGGACAATTCTCTGGACTCTCTAGATCAATAATTATCAAAAAAAAGTTGAACTTTTGCATTTGGATGGCTGTAATAGGATCATTTATAAAATGGGCATGGAAAAATACATTAAAAAGCCTATAAATCCTAAATAAAAACCCAGAACTTCACAAAAATTGGTGAACTTATGTGACATAACATCATTAACAAGCATGCAAAATTTCATGGAGATCGGACGATAGGTGGCGCTATAACTGTTAAAAATCTTTAAAACCATATATTTCCTATGGTAAACTGCCTGTATTGACTGTAAATGGTCTTTTCCATCTCTGATCATATAATTTTCATATCATAATGTTCAAAACTAGTGCAATACAATTCTCTGGACTCACTAGATCAATAATTGTCAGAAAAAGTTGAACTACTTCATTTGGATAGCTATAATAGGGTCACTTCAAAATGTAGCCTTTACCAAGTGTCCCCGAAAGCCTATATCTCTTTAATGAATGACTCAGACCTTCTTAAAAACAAGTCAGAACATGTGAAATATCACTCTGAACATGCATGAAAATTTTCAGACAGATCAGACAAAATTTGCCTCTATAACAGTTAAAAAGGTGAAAATGATATGATTATAATGGCATGTTAAGCCAATAAGTGGTATTTTACTGCCCCCTGCTGTTTAAAATAGTCATTTTGTCATATTGTTCTATAATTTATATTTAGACTTTATAAAATCACTATTTTAACATTTACAATTACATTTAGTCAAAATCCATCTGTTAAAGTATTAGTATTGACAGTTTGATCACATCATACATTTCAAATGTCTGCATCTACAACATAATGTGTGTGTGTAGTCTTAGGTTTCTGAATAAATTCTGAATCATCTGATTAATAGCTTGCAAATACTTTGTGAAATGTTTATAGACCATTCAAATATATTTTCATAATGACATATCCCAATAGCATTGAAAAAACAACAACAACATTTGTCTTTGTGTGTGTGTGTGTGTGTGTGTGTGTGTGTGTGTGTGTGTGTGTGTGTCTGTGTGTGTGTGTGTGTGTGTGTGTGTGTGTGTGTGTGTGTGTAAACATGCATTATGGAGTTAAAATGGAAAAACTGGTTTGCTTTAGTGCAGAAAAATGGTGAAAATCAAGAAGTTTAAAGTGAAAGTGAGCCAATAAGTGGTCTTCTACTGCCCTCTGCTGGCCATTCTACTTATTAATGAAGTCTACTCATATATGCTTTTGCATTCATTAGACACTAAAAATCACTTATATAACAATAAAACACTAAAAATCACTTATATAACAATTACTATTGTAGCACAATCATATTTTGTCAGAGTTTATCACTTCATTTTTACTGATACTTCACATAATTGCTAGCAATGTGGTAAATCATGGTAAATCACACTAAAAACATGGTAAATCATAATAAATAATACTAGAATGTGGTGTATCAAGGTAAATCATACTACAATCCTGGTACATCATTCTAGAACATGGTATATCATGGTACATCATGCTAGAACAGGGTAAATCATGGTAAGCCATGATAAATCATAATAAACTATGGTAAATCATGTTAGAATGTGGTATATCATGGTAAATCATGCTAGAACATGGTAAATCATGGTAAACTATGCTAGAACAGGGTAAATCATGGTAAACTATGATAAATCATGGTAAACTATGATAAATCATGATAAACTATGGTAATCCATGCTAGAATCACAGTAAACAATGGTAAATCATACTAGAATGTAGTATATCATGGTAAATTATGCTAGAATATGGCAAATCATGCTAGAATCATAGTAAATAATACTAGAATATGCTAAATTGTTGTGGGAGGAGCCTATTTTACTAAAATGGCTATAACTCAAGAAGTAAATGAGATATCTTCACCAAACTCAGTACACATGTGTATGGGTTCAATTTGAGGTCACAGTAAACAATTCTATGGAGATCGGACCATAGGTGGCGCTATAACTGTTAAAAAGCTTTAAAACCATATATATCCCATGGTAAATTGCCTGTATTGGCTGTAAATGGTCTTTTCCATCTATTATGTCAGTGGTTACATGCTTATTAAATAAATCTTAATAACTTTTGATGCTTTTGTGCTTAAATGCCTTAAAGGCCTTAACTGCTTGAACCCCGATAAATGCTGCTTGCAGCTTTAATTAGGGGTTCAAGCACGAAGTGCTGAAACCCTATTGTAATTGTGCTGATTTTTATTATTATTATTATTATTATTATTCTGCCGTAAAACGCATCGTGCAGCCCAAACCGTAAGGGCTAGAGCTTTGAAACTTTGCCATATGGTAGTACAAAAATCGAGGAGAGGTTATCAAATTATGACCCCGATTGGCCCATAGGTGGCGCTATAGCAACCAAAAGCGCGAAACTGCTCATAACTCCTAGACCGTAAGTCATAGACTCAAGTGTCTTATATCATTGGAAAGCTGGACGCCTGACGAACAAAACGTATATCTCCGATTTTATTTCCGCCATGATAGATTTTCCGCCATTTTGAATTTTGTCGAAAATCTACTTTTGCGAACTAGTCCCTGGTTTTTTGCCCGATCGGAACCAAACCAGTGCAGAATTGTTCTCTGGAGTCTGAATATCAATAATTATCAAAAAAAAGTTGAAATTTCGATTCACGGTCGCTAGGGGGTGCAAAATTAACGTTGTGGGAGGAGCCTATTTTACTAAAATGGCTATAACTCCAGAAGTAAAAGAGGTATTTTAACCAAACCTGGTACACATGTGTAAGACGTCAATATGAGGTCACGGTAAAAAAATCGCGGCGATTGGCCACATGGTGGCGCTATAACATGAAAAAAACATAAAACAGGCTATAACCACCTGACCGTTAGTCCGATTGACTTGAAAATTGGTATGCAGTGTCTTGGTCCAAGGTGCCATGTATGTCTATGAGGACATTGGTGTATCTCAAAAAACATGGCCGCCATCGGCCAATGAAGTTTGAGCACCTATTAGACAAGGTTAACGGAGGCCTATCGGAACGAAACTCGGTGGGCATGTTCGACTCATGGCCCTAGAGGTCTGTAAGAATTTTAAAAGAAATCGGCCACTAGTTGGCGCTAACGAGTTTTATGGCTCTGTAATCACGTGGTGTTACACTTATTGTCACAAAATGCATACCATTTGATAGATCTCCTCTTGTTGAACAACTTTGCCTCAAGAACCATTGCTGTCAATCAAACCGTTCATTAAATATTCGTAATTATGTTAAAAACCTACTTTTGCGAACTAGTCCTAGGTTTTTCGCCCGATCAGAACCAAACGAGTCTAGGACAATTCTATGGACTCTCAAGATCAATAATTATCAAAAAAAAGTTGAACTTTTGCATTTTTCGCATGGGTATATTGGGTCATAAAGAAAATGGGCGTGGCAAAATGCACTCAAAAGCCTATAAATCCTAAACGAAAACTCAGAACTTCACGAAAATTGGTGAGCTTATGTGCCATAACATCATTAACAAGCATGCAAAATTTCATGGAGATCGGACTATAGATGGTGCTATAACTGTTAAAAAGCTTTAAAAAACACATATTTCCTATGGTAAATTGCCTGTATTGGCTGTAAATGGACTTTTCCATCTATTATTTCAGTGGTTAAAAGCTTTCTAAATAAATCTTAATGTCTTAAATGCTTATGTGCTTAAAGGCCTTAAATGCTTGAACCCCGATAAATGCTGCTTGCAGCTTTAATTATTATTATTATTATTATTATTCCGCCGTAAAACGCATCGTGCAGCCCAAACCGTAAGGGCTAGAGCTTTGAAACTTTGCCATATGGTAGTACAAAAATCGAGGAGAGGTTATCAAATTATGACCTCGATTGGCCCATAGGTGGCGCTATAACAACCAAAAGCGCGAAAGTGGTCATAACTCCTGGACCGTATGTCGTAGACACAAGTGTCTTATATCATTGGAAAGCTGGTCGTCTGACGAACAAAACGTATATCTCCGATTTCATTTCCGTCATGATAGATTTTCCGCCATTTTGAATTTTGTCGAAAACCTACTTTTGCGAACTAGTCCCTGGTTTTTTGCTCGATCGGAACCAAACCAGTGCAGAATTGTTCTCTGGAGACTGAAGATCAATAATTATCGAAAAAAAGTTGAAATTTCGATTCAGGGTCGCTAGGGGGCGCAAAATTAACGTTGTGGGCGGAGCCTATTTTACTAAAATGGCTATAACTCCAGAAGTAAATGAGGTATTTTCACCAAACTTGGTACACATATGTAAGAGGTCAATCTGAGGACACGGTAAAAAAATCGCGGCGATTGGCCACATGGTGGCGCTATAACATGAAAAAAACATAAAACAGGCTATAACCACCTGACCGTTAGTCCGATTGACTTGAAAATTGGTATGCAGTGTCTTGGTCCAAGGTGCCATGTATGTCTATGAGGACATTGGTGTATCTCAAAAAACATGGCCGCCATTGGCCAATGAAGTTGAGCACCTATTAGACAAGGTTAACGGAGGCCGATCGGAACGAAACTCGGTGGGCATGTTCGACTCATAGCCCTAGAGGTCTGTAAGAATTTTGAAAGAAATCGGCCACTAGTTGGCGCTAACGAGTTTTATGGCTCTGTAATCACGTGGTGTTAGATATATTGTCACAAAATGCATATCATTTGATAGATCTGCTCATGCTGAACAACTTTGCCTCTAGAACCATTGCTGTCAATCAAACCGTTCATTAAATATTCATGAATATGTTAAAAACCTACTTTTGCGAACTAGTCCCTGGTTTTTTGCCCGATCGGAACCAGACCAGTCTAGGACAATTCTATGGACTCTCTAGATCAATAATTATCAAAAAAAAGTTGAACTTTTGTATTTGTATGGCTGTAATAGGGTCATTTATAAAATGGGTGTGGCAAAATACACTCAAAAGCCTATAAATCCTAAATGAAAACTCAGAACTTCACAAAAATTGGTGAGCATATGTGTCATAACATCACAAACAAGCTTGCAAAATTTTATGGAGATTGGACAATAGTTGGCGCTATAACTGTTAAAAAGCTTTAAAACCATATATTTCCTATGGTAAACTGCCTGTATTGGCTGTAAATGGTCTTTTCCATGTCTGATCATATAATTTTCATATCATAATGTTCAAAACTAGTGCAATACAATTCTCTGGACTCACTAGATCAATAATTGTCAGAAAAAGTTGAACTACTTCATTTGGATAGCTATAATAGGTTCACTTCAAAATCTGGCCTTTACCAAGTGTCCCCGAAAGCCTATATCTCTTTAATCAATGCTCAGACCTTCTTAAAAACAAGTCAGAACGTGTGAAATATCACCCTGAACAAGCATGAAAATTTTCAGACAGATCGGACAAAATTTGCCTCTATAACAGTTAAAAAGGTGAAAATGATATGATTTAATGGCATGTTAAGCCAATAAGTGGTATTTTACTGCCCCCTGCTGTTTAAAATAGTCATTTTCTCATATTGGTATTGGTATCAGCCATGGTAAATCATGATAAATGATGGTGTGTGTGTGTGTGTGTGTGTGTGTGTGTGTGTGTGTGTGTGTGTGTGTGTGTGTGTGTGTGTGTGTGTGTGTGTGTGTGGTACAAATATAACAAAGGTTTTATTTTCCAACATGAAAACAAACATAACAGAGTGCTAGTGCACAAACAATAACCGACAATGATAATGGATGAGAGGGGAACTTAAATACACAGATCAAGACAAGGACAACAGGTGACGGTTATGATGATGAGGAGCAGGTGATGATGAGGAGGGTGATGAGGAGCAGGTGCAGGTGATGACGACAGATGGTGAATGTGATGAAGACAGAAGGTGAATGTGATGAAGGTGAATGTGACACCAATATCACTGAAACATTTGTGTGTGTGTGTGTGTGTGTACTTGTCTACCTATCTAAGTGGGGACCTTGGTGTCGTTACACATTCACCAACAGGGGACCGCCGAGCCAAGTGGGGACTTTTTTCAAGTCCCCTGTTGGTCATGCTTTAAAACATGTTAAAATCAGCTAAAACACGCTCTGGTGAATTTTTTTCATTTTTGACCAAGTGGGGACCTACATGTGTGTGTGTGTTTAAGTCCATACTCAGCAGCGCTCCTGTAGGCTGGAGCAGGAACTGCAGTGGCCCATTAACACACGTCGTTCACACTTCTCTATTGTCTGAATGGGTTGCTGTCCTAGAGGCTCTGAGACTGTAGAGCTGCTGTTTAACTGGCGGCTTAGTTCAGGAGCTTTATAATAACTCCACGCTATTATTCATTAGTTAAGCATTAGTAAATAGTTAATTAATTTATAAAGAATTAATATACATTAATAAGCAGTTTATAAATACAGCTATAAATGCTTTATTCCTGGTTTAAAAGCATATCAATAATGTGTTTAATAATTGTATTTTCATACTTTTTTAATGATCAATTTATCGTTTCTAAATGAAGTATAGCATAATTTACAAAGCAGTTATTTAGGAGTTGTCAGTGGTTCATAAGATCACCTACAAAGTGTGAGTAAATGATTAAACTATTTAAATGTACATTCATACATATTTATTATTCAGACATATAGTAATAGTTCCTTAGTGTGTTTATAAATGGTTTATTAACATGTATTTCTACTGTAATGCAGGTAGTTATAAAGCATTTAGTAGTGGTCAGTTCACTGTTTTTGTGAGCTCATCTAAAGTGAGGACTAGTTATGCCTTGTAAAACATTAATAAAGGAGATTTAAAGGCTGTTAATATTTCTATGTTCTCTATCGCTGTGTTGTGTTTGTTTCCTTTTTCTGTTTAGAAGAAAACTTAGTCTTTAAATCTCCTTTATAAATTATTTACAGGGCATAACTAGTCCTCACTGCAGATGAGCTCACAAAATAGTGAACTGACCACTACTAAATGCTTTATAACTACCTGAATCTACTAAACTTTCTAAGTGATCTTATTAATCACTGACAACACCTAAATAACTGGTTTAAAATAACGCTATACTGCATTTAGAAATGATAAATTGATAATTAATAAAGTATGAAAATAAAATTATTAAACACATTATAGATATGTTTCTAAATCAATAATACAACATTTAAAGCTGTATTTATAAACTGATTATTAATGTCTGCTTATTATTTAACTATTTATTGATTAACTAATGATTAATAGGATGCAGTTATTATAACGTGTTACCATATATATTATATTATTCATAATATAACTTCAAATATGCATTTTTTTATTAATATATATATATATATATGCCAAGAGGGGATCTGCAACTCAATGTTATAATTATAATGCAATTATTATTATATAATTAAGATATTAATAATGCGACTGATAGTATTGGCTGCCTATTAAATAAAACATAATTTCTACTCTTAAAAAAAATCAACAGACATGTCCTTATTTTTTTGTTTCCTTTGTTTCTAGGATGTTGATGTACAGAGATAGTCAGTGTTTGAAATATTGCTCAATTTAAATACAACCAAACATGTGTCGCTCGTTACCATCCAATAGTGGACCCTTCTTTAAGATCAAATTCAAAACGTTTGAGTTGACTTGCTGCATCTGGTCATTTTGAAGAAACAAAAATGAAATACAATTTTTTTTCATAATATAACTTATATGCAAAAAAAAACAACAAAAAAAAAAAACTTAAACATGCCAGGATGGAATCTCAACTCTGAACGATCTCTACCTATAACACAGTGGACTCACAATATATAGGCCTTCATAGATACTTTGTATGCTTGGTTATGCAGTCCCTACCAATTTACTTGCCATTGTTATGTGCCATTGCACACACACACATTTCTGTATTACTAACAGACCAATGTCGCTGTACACTGGACAAGTGAGGACTTTGTGAACGATCTCTACCTATACAAGTGGGGACTCTGCAATGGAGCTGTGTGTGTGTGAACAGTGAAGTGAACTGGCAGTGAAGTCTGCCTTCATTATGTAACTATATATATATATATATATATATATATATATATATATATATATATATATATATATATATATATATATATATATATATATATATAAATGTGTGTGTGAAGAATTCAGATGCAAAAGCCTCGAAGTGCCATCTGAAATTTTCCTCTAAAATAATCATTTTTATCAAGCTCGTATATTTAAGTTCAACAATTTCACTTAAAAGCGAAATGAAAATTAGCTATTAATTGTCATTAAAGTGAAATTACTTAACTTAAATATACAAGCGTGATAAAAATTATCATTCTAGAAGAAAATTTCAGATGGCACTTAGAGGCTTTTGCATCTGAACTCTTCATATATATATATATATATATATATATCACCCATCAGTTATATAAAAAAGGACCATTTAAATCTACAACGGGGGAAAAAATACAGACGGCCCGGCGGCAACAGTTCAAAAGCAGAGGCGATAATATCCTCTTATCATTCATAATATTCTTTTTCTTATTTAACACTCTCTCTTTATAGATACTTTCTAAGCTTGGTTATGCAGTCCCTAACAATTTACTTGTTACTAATTTTCTTAATAATTTCTTCTGTAACTCAGCAGCAGTTCCATACCAACAAATAATACAGAATATCATAATACTTTCAATGAAAGCACTATAAAACATCAGAAGCTTTATGATGTGGACATTACAGCAAAGTTATTGCTTTAAGAAGTTCATTCTCTGTTGTGGCCTATTCATTAAAACAAAATTTCTACTCTAATAAAATCAATAGATGTCATTTTTTTCTGTTTCCTTTGTTTCTAAGATGTTGATGTACAGAGATAGTCAGTGTTTGAAATATTGCTCAATTTAAATGCAACCAAACACGTGTCGCTCGTTACCATCCAACAGTGGACCCTTCTTTAAGATCAAATTCAAAACTTTTGAATTGACTTGCTGCATCTGGTCATTTTGAAGAAACAAAAATGAAATACATTTTTTTTATAATATAACTTCAAATATGCAAAAAAAAAAAAAAAAAAAAAAACTTAAACATGCCAAGATGGAATCTCAACTCTGAACGATCTTTACCTATACAACAGTGGACTCACAATAGCCTGTGTGTGTGTGTGTGTGTGTGTGTGTGTGTGTGTGTGTGTGTGTGTGAACAGTTAAGTCTGTCTTTATTTTGAAACTATAAGTATATATATACTGTATATATATAGGCCTTTATAGATGCTTTGTATGCTTGGTTATGCAGTCCCTACCAATTTACTTGCCATTGTTATGTGCCATTGCACACACACACGTCTATATTACTAACAGACCAATGTCGTTGTACACTGGCCAAGTGAGGACTTTGTGAACGATCTCTACCTATACAAGTGGGGACTCTGCAATGGAGCTGTGTGTGTATGAACAGTGAAGTGAACTGGCAGTGAAGTCTGCCTTCATTATGTAACTATATGTAGTATATTATATAGTATATTATATATTATGCCTTTTTTCATTCATAACATTTTTTTTTTTTTAGTTAATGCTTATTTTCTCTCTTCATAGATACTTTCTGCTTGGTTATGCAGTCCCTTTAGGGTTTATGGGATTAATCAAACAGAAATAGCTCTTTAAGGTAACGATTTCAGGTGACCTATATTTAGTATAGTGTAAAGCATACTTTATACAGTGAATAATGATTTTATTAATTTAAAATGAACTTCGCGTCCCCAGTTGGATGGTATAGAACGATACTTGTTTGGCTGCTTTGTACATTTCTTGCCATCACAAACACACTGTAAAGATTTTGGAGATCAATCTCAAAATGTTACGTAGACTTACTGAACATTAGTTGGTTCAGTTGAAATATATGAAGTAGGGATGTTCATTTAACATTTTGTTTTCTGACTGACAGCTGATGCTTGTTAACCAGTCATCATCAGTTAACTGACATGATTTGAAGGTTAAAATACAATTAAATGGAATTGGAATAGATAATAGTCTGTGACTGATTCAAATACCTCAAACATGTAGATTTACATGTGCAAATAGCAGCATAAACAACAGAACATGAGGATTCACACACCGTCACATCAAGCACCCGCAGTGCTTCTGTGAACACAGTAAACCAGAATAAAACTGTATATATAACTGTATAATAAATAGGCCAACTTAAATGAACAATTAACAAAACTAAAGTGCAATAAATAATAAACGCTTTAGGGTCTGTTTACATGACATAATTTTCAACTGAAAACAGAAAACGTTTTGGCCGTTCATTTCAACGAAAATGCCATTTTGGGGGCCTGACAATACAAGCTTTTGAAAACGATGCCTTTCCCATCTGCGTAAACAACATAAATGGGAATTTGTGAAATTGGTACGTCATTCCAACCCGGTCACACTAAATGCATCTCTATAGCACACATTGTGTTTATTGTGCAATTTATACACGGAAAGGAGTTTATGTGTGCATATGATATGCATGGGTGGGTTTAGGGTAGATTTAGAAGTGGTGTGTAATGTGGAATATGTATTATATGTTTGGTTAGGATTAGTGTTGTAGGGTGTGTGTGTATTACATGCAATAAAGTGCAATATTTTACATTTTCACGCACTTGTGTAGTGTATTACTTTGGTTTGAAAATTACTTGCATTATCTTTTTAACTGTTAAATTCTCATTAATTTCTCTTTCATTATGCTTAGATGAGGTTAAATCTTGGCTTGCTCAAAACGTTTTGTCTTTAAATGAAGACAAAGAGGTGATAGTTTTCGCCCCACTGATCATTTTAAGACCCCCAGCATCGATTTGAGGAGCTTATCTGCATTTATATCTACACATGTGCGGAATATGGGTTGTGCTTTTAGATGGGCCTTTACCATTTGACAAACAAATATCTTCGGTAATTGGATCTAGTTTCTATCATCTTTGCTTTTATCTAAAATTAAAGACTTCCTAACTGACAAAACTGAATAGAGCAGAAATATTGCTTTAAGGTAACAAGTGCAGGTCACCACACGAGTTAAACTGTACATGATCTAGACTCTAGATAAATAAAATGCGACCACAGCAGTAAGTCAGGGGAATGCTTATATTTCTTCCTTTGGTTTCAATTTTGAACATGTTGCAGTTCTTTTTAAAAAGTTATACATTTTAGTACAATTATAAAATGATATAACATTATTTGATACTGTACATTAGCAGCAATTACGGTACACATTTTTCACTTTAGCAACAAAGTGGAGACCCTCTTTTCTGTAATGAAAGGCCAATCTTTTGGGTTGTGGTCTCTCAGACATCGGCAGTAATAAAAACAAAATAAAAACATTGTTTCCCTTTGGACTTTAATTACACTTGATACTGGGCATCATTACATTTTTCCCCTGACTGACAGGTGATGCTTGTAACCCGATCATAATCTGTTATCCGACAAGATTAGAATGTTATATTCTAATGAAATTAAATTAGAATGTATGTATTTCTCAATAATTATCACTTTTTTCAAAGCTCTTCAATCCACTGTCTTAACCAACTTCCAGCTTCACTGCAGTTAATTTCACATTCAAAACGCATTAAAACTACCAAAACACATCATTTATGTTTCAAATGAAGTCATTCTTTCAGAACTCTAGTGAAGGTTTCAGCCAACAAACACAATAAAATATACAAAACAAAAAAACACACAAACAACAGGCAGCAATATGCACTATTTTCTGCTGTTCAGAATTCAATGCAATTTATGTTACATGCTTCATGTTTACATTAATGTACAACATGATTTCCTTTTTTATAGATGTTGATGAAAATGAAAGACTAAGACTTGTGTAGGTGTTTAGTTACATCTTAATGTTTCTGTTTTTTTTTTGTAAAAAAAAAAAAAAGAATATTCAGAATATATCAATGTGGTATATGGTAGAAATATTGCACATTTCAGTCTAGCTTAGGTTTTTAAATTAAATAACACAGTCTTGAAAATAATATGTAAGCATGTGCAAATAAGCCTGTATAGTAAATCAAGTTCTGTTGGTCTTTGTGTTTAAGTGAGAAATTAATTCATTAAAATTGAAAGATCTCAATGTTAATAAGATCTTTCAATTATATTTAACAGTTTTGAGCGTATAAAAGAGTGTATAAAAATGGGCTCTGAGTTTTGGCAGTGGTTGTGTCTAAGTGAAATATGTAGTTTAGAAGGTGTAGTCACTGAATGCATTAATACAACATTGAATGACACAGACATTTGCAACACTTCTACAGTAATACCGTATTAAAATATATTCAGAATCTAAAAATAAATACTGAATACTATCAAAACAATTAGATGTAGCTGAACACATACAGGTATTAATCTTCCAGTTTCATCACCATCTGTAAAAAGGGGAAACTTGGGGGGGAAATGTGTACTGTAGGCTACTGTAAACAATGACCATGTGACATAAAATACTGTGAATTCTGAACAACAGAAAACAGCAGAAATATGTTATAATGCTACCTGTTATTTGTGTTTTTTTTTTTTTTTATTTAACTTGTGTTTTTTGGGTAAAACCTTTTCTAGTGTTCTGGAATAATGATTTGATCTGAGACATGAATGAAGTTTCAGTGTATTTTGAACTGTGAAATGAACTGCTGTCAAGCTGTAAGTTGGTTTGGAGAAGATATCATGGTCTTTTAACTTGATATCATTTAAGATATAATTTAAGACGGTAGTATAAATGATTGAATGATTTAACCATAACTCATTACTATCCTTGATATTCTAAAATAGGTATTTTTCATGTGTATGTAGACTCTACTGCCCTACAAAGGCAAAAGACCTTAAGTCGCTAGAGTGTGGAACTGAGAAAAATGACTTTAAAGATTTTTAGTTGTCCCGTCAAATTAATTATAGGTAGGACACTGGAAATCTGGCAAATAGATGTTTTAGTAATGGAAATTATATACATAAAAAAAATTTGAGCTCAAACTTGACTTTTGACCACTATTTTAAAGTTACTGTACTCTGCCTTTGTATTGTCAGCAAAAAGTGAGAAGTCATGCCAAGGCAAAAGGCAGTAACTTCCACATTCTCAATATTTGGTTGCTGATCACCATTAACAAAATCATTATAGTAACACCTGTATAAAATCTAGTCACCATGGCATTTATTTTGTATGATAATACAATTATTTATAGCCATCTACTTATTGCTATCCTGGGCTTTGGTTGCATTCTGATGGCATTATTAATACATTTGACATGACAAAATACCTCCATTGATATATTAGTCCAGCATTGGCTCGACCGTGTTTAGGGCGGGGCTGAAGGCGAAGTTTTGGCACTCTGCCAGAATAGATGCACGAGTGTTTCAACCAGGTCCTGTACCCGAACTGGGTGAGGCGGGGCTTTAATTCTTGGTTGTATTAATCTGATACGGCAATGCGTAACGTTTTTCTGTCAACTCTGCATAATCCCTCGCGATCGTTATCGCACGTTTGTCGACGGCGGGTTCAGACCATACTAAATGTTCTGACCGCAGTTGTGCAGGACAAAGCTCTGAGGACATCAGAAGTTAGAGGGACTGATGACAGCTGTACAAAGTACACAGGCTACACCGTAATTTTAACATTAAAACAAAGGCAGATAACAATACAATCTGGTAGGTAGCATTATTTGATAGAACACCGGCACAGTAACTTCATATTGACGCGCGGCTAAACAAAGGCAGAGCACCGTAACTCCATTTCGAGCGTTCCAAAACAAAGCCAAAGAGCCGTAACTGATGTTACGGTGTTCTGCCTTTGTTTCTCATGGGCTTTTGGAAGTTACTGTTAAGACAATTCATTATTTTCTCTAAAAAACAACGGAATTGATTTAAGATACTTATCCACATGATAAAGGAGGTCTTGAATATGCCAAAAATATAAATAACTCATTTTCGACCAAAAACGAAGTTACGGTCGTTTGCCTTTGCACGGCAGTCTAGTGTGTGTGTTTTGAGTTGTTGCACTTCCCCCAACATGCAATTTACATATCAATGCAAGAAGGCCTGAAAGGCCAGTGTTTTTCTCAGGTGAGAAAACAGGCCAACAGCCCTCACAGTACTGTAAGATATCATGGTCTTTTTACCTGATATCATTTAAGATATAATTTAAGACTGTAGTATAAATGATTGAATGATTTAGCCATAACTCATTACTATCCTTGATATTCTAAAATAGGTATTTTTCATGTGTATGTAGACTCTAGTGTGTGTGTATTGAATTGTTGCACTTCCCCCCAACATGCAATTTACATATCAATGCAGGAAGGCCTGAAAGGCCAGTGTTTTTCTCAGGTGAGAAAACAGGCCAACAACCCTCACAGTACTGTTACCAATATATGTGCAACTTCTCAAATAAACTAGAGAAAACGCTGGGATTTACCCTGCCAAATTAAATTACAGGTTTTTACAATCGCTAGGACACATTTCTCAATATTTAGGTACATTTTCAAAACTCTTCACTCAGTTCTCCTAACCAACTTACAGCTTGACAGCAGTTCATTTTTACATTCAAAATGCACTGAAACTTCATTCATGTCTCCGATCAACTTATTCTTCCAGAACACTAGAAAAGGTTTCACCCATACACTTAGTGATACACTTTGTCACTCATAAAATAAAAAAATACAAACAACAGGAGCATTGCACAATGCTTTCTTTTGTAAAATGCTTTCAAGAATGACACTATCTACTGTTTATAATTCACTGCAGTTGAACCCAGTCATCATCTATGATAATATCATTGAGCAGGTGGATATAAGTTTCTAGGTGTGGTCATTGATCGTTCATTTACTTGGAAAGCCCACATTGATTATCTTCAAAATTTCGGCAACTATTGTATTTTTTTAAGAAATGTGGGCTTTCCAAGAACTGAGTGAAGAGTTTTGAAAATGTACCTAAATATTGAGAAATGTGTCCTAGCGATTGTAAAAACCTGTAATTTAATTTAATTTGGCAGGGTAAATCCCAGCGTTTTCTCTAGTTTCTTTGAGAAGTTGCACATATATTGGTAACAGTACTGTGAGGGTTGTTGGCCTGTTTTCTCACCTGAGAAAAACACTGGCCTTTCAGGCCTTCCTGCATTGCTATGTAAATTGCATGTTGGGGGGAAGTGCAACAACTCAAAACACACACACTAGAGTCTACATACACATGAAAATACCTATTTTAGAATATCAAGGTTAGTAATGAGTTATGGTTAAATCATTCAATCATTTATACTACAGTCTTAAATTATATCTTAAATGATATCAGGTTAAAAGGCTGTGATATCTTACAGTACTGTGAGGGTTGTTGGCCTGTTTTCTCACCTGAGAAAAACACTGGCCTTTCAGGCCTTCCTGCATTGATATGTAAATCGCATGTTGGGGGGAAGTGTCACAACTCAAAACACACACACTAGAGTCTACATACACATGAAAAATACCTATTTTAGAATATCAAGGATAGTAATGAGTTATGGTAAAATCATTCAATCATTTATACTACAGTCTTAAATTATATCTTAAATGATATCAAGTTAAAAGACCATGATATCTTCTCCAAACCAACTTACAGATTGACAGCAGTTCATTTCACATTCAAAATGCACTGAAACTTCATTCATGTCTCAGATCAAATCATTATTCCAGAACACTAGAAAAGGTTTTACCCAAAAAACACAAGTTAAATAAAAAAAACCCACAAATAACAGGTAGCATTATAACATATTTCTGCTGTTTTCTGTTGTTCAGAATTCACAGTATTTTATGTCACATGGTCATTGTTTACAGTAGCCTACAGTACACATTTCCCCCCCAAGTTTCCCCTTTTTACAGATGGTGATGAAACTGCAAGATTAATACCTGTATGTGTTCAGCTACATCTAATTGTTTTGATAGTATTCAGTATTTATTTTTAGATTCTGAATATATTTTAATACGGTATTACTGTAGAAGTGTTGCAAATGTCTGTGTCATTCAATGTTGTATTAATGCATTCAGTGACTACATCTTCCAAACTACATATTTCACTTAGACACAACCACTGCCAAAACTCAGAGCCCATTTTTATACACTCTTTTATACGCTCAAAACTGTTAAATATAATTGAAAGATCTTATTAACATTGAGATCTTTCAATTTAAATGAATTAGTTTCTCACTTAAACACAAAGACCAACAGAACTTGATTTACTATACAGGCTTATTTGCACATGCTTACATATTATTTCCAAGACTGTGTTATTTAATTTAAAAACCTAAGCTAGACTGAAATGTGCAATATTTCTACCGTATACCACATTGATATATATTCTGAATATTCTTTTTTTAAAAAAAACCCAGAAAAATTAAGATGTAACTAAACACCTACACAAGTCTTAGTCTTTCATTTTTATCAACATCTATACAAAAGGAAATCATGTTGTACATTAAAGGGTTACTTCAGGATTTAGCATTAAGCTTTGTATTAGTAGAAAACCTGTAGTATTTTCGAATTACCATGCTTTCCACCCTCATATCCCCCTGAGACAAGAGATTTATGTATTTTTTGTCTGGAAAAAATCCTCCGATGACGCAAAAATCGTCATTTTGCGTCATCGGAGGATTTTCTGGCCAGAGGTTAAAGACTACAGGCAGTAGAAGGCGTTGTTCCGCATGTTTTCAGCCCGCCCATAGAGGGTGGGATCTCACTCACAGAATGTACACACAGTGTCAGCCGTCTTTCTTTGGAAGCTAAGCTAGCAGGCTCTTGTTCTGTGGAGAAAGCTGAATAGTAGGAGAAAGATGAGTAAGTAACCATCCTCCTTTTCCCGGACTTGTCCGGCGGGCGAGATCGTTCAAAATGTCCGGGATTCAGCTTTTGCTTTCTGCGGTCGCCATTCATTGTTTACATGCACACCTTTCAATCTAACTGAATTCATTCCGATTGGTGAATTTGAATGTAGTGTTTACATGAACGCTAAACAAGTGATCGGTTGATGTGCGTTTTACCATTGCTAAGAAAAATTACCACTCCTCCGTGAGAGATGCGAGACCCGGCGCGTCTCAGTAATAACGCCACCGGCCTCGCGCTGTTCTCCCGCGGCCGTCAGCCTCATCCTGCTCGCCACAGTAAACATGATGAATGGCGACTGTAGAACGCAAAAGCCGAATCCCGGACATTTTGGACGATCTCTAAATCCCTCGCAAACTCATCACGTAGGTTAGCTTTGTTGTTTACAACTGCGCACTCTTACCGGTAGGCGTGGCCTCCTAAGGCAGCGAAGCAAGTGCATTCTGGGAGTTGTTGTCTTTCATCCACATAAGCCAAAAATACATTTTCTGGCTTCTCTTAGTCTAGAAAGCTCCAAATTCAAAAATTTCTTCACATTTCTTCCACTTAAATGACCTATTTTAAATACACATTCATCTTCCCAGAGGTGAAGTATCCCTTTAATGTAAACATGAAGCATGTAACATACATTGCATTGAATTCTGAACAGCAGAAAATAGTGCATATTGCTGCCTGTTGTTTGTGTGTTTTTTTTGTTTTGTATATTTTATTGTGTTTGTTGGCTGAAACCTTCACTAGAGTTCTGAAAGAATGACTTAATTTGAAACATAAATGATGTGTTTTGGTAGTTGTAATGCGTTTTGAATGTGAAATTAACTGCAGTGAAGCTGGAAGTTGGTTAAGACAGTGGATTGAAGAGCTTTGAAAAAAGTGATAATTATTGAGAAATACATACATTCTAATTTAATTTCATTAGAATATAACATTCTAATCTTGTCGGATAACAGATTATGATCGGGTTACAAGCATCACCTGTCAGTCAGGGGAAAAATGTAATGATGCCCAGTATCAAGTGTAATTAAAGTCCAAAGGGAAACAATGTTTTTATTTTGTTTTTATTACTGCCGATGTCTGAGAGACCACAACCCATAAGATTGGCCTCTCATTACAGAAAAGAGGGTCTCCACTTTGTTGCTACAGTGAAAAATGTGTACTGTAATTGCTGCTAATGTACAGTATCAAATAATGTTATATCATTTTATAATTGTACTAAAATGTATAACTTTTTAAAAAGAACTGCAACATGTTCAAAATTGAAACCAAAGGAAGAAATATAAGCATTCCCCTGACTTACTGCTGTGGTCGCATTTTATTTATCTAGAGTCTAGATCATGTACAGTTTAACTCGTGTGGTGACCTGCACTTGTTACCTTAAAGCAATATTTCTGCTCTATTCAGTTTTGTTAGTTAGGAAGTCTTTAATTTTAGATAAAAGCAAAGATGATAGAAACTAGATCCAATTACCGAAGATATTTGTTTGTCAAATTGTAAAGGCCCATCTAAAAGTACACCCCATATTCCGCACATGTGTAGATATAAATGCAGATAAGCTCCTCAAATCGATACTGGGGGTCTTAAAATGATCAGTGGGGCGAAAACTATCACCTCTTTGTCTTCATTCAAAGACAAAACATTTTGAGCAAGCCAAGATTTAACCTCATCTAAGCATAATGAAAGAGAAATTAATGAGAATTTAACAGTTAAAAAGATAATGCAAGTAATTTTCAAACCAAAATAATACACTACACAAGTGCGTGAAAATGTAAAATATTGTTAAATACAACTATAACATTGTTTACAAACAAACCCTATAAACACTAAAAGGGCTGTATTATGCAAGCCAGGCCAGTAGTTCGCCTTTAAAAAAAAAAAAACGGCAAATACTCATGAACATGTGAACACCTGATGATAAGTATGCATGTGAACATGTTATATACTTGTGGATGCCCAGCCTGATCTCATGAAAATGCATCTCTATAGCATGCATTGTTTATCGTGCAATGTTTTACGCGAAAATTAGTTTTTTACATGCATATGATACGCACTTTATTGCATGTAATACACACACACCCTACAACACTAATCCTAACCAAACATATAATACATATTACACATTACACACCACTTTTAAATCTACCCTAAACCCACCCATGCATATCATATGCACACATAAACTCCTTTCCGTGTATAAATTGCACAATAAACACAATGTGTGCTATAGAGATGCATTTAGTGTGACCATGTTGGAATGACGTACCAATTTCACAAATTCCCATTTATGTTGTTTACACAGATGGGAAAGGCATCGTTTTCAAAAGCTTGCATTGTCAGGCCCCCAAAATGGCATTTTCGTTGAAATGAACGGCCAAAACGTTTTCTGTTTTCAGTTGAAAATTATGTCATGTAAACAGACCCTAAAGCGTTTATTATTTATTGCACTTTAGTTTTGTTAATTGTTCATTTAAGTTGGCCTATTTATTATACAGTTATATATACAGTTTTATTCTGGTTTACTGTGTTCACAGAAGCACTGCGGGTGCTTGATGTGACGGTGTGTGAATCCTCATGTTCTGTTGTTTATGCTGCTATTTGCACATGTAAATCTACATGTTTGAGGTATTTGAATCAGTCACAGACTATTATCTATTCTAATTCCATTTAATTCTAATCTAACCTTCAAATCATGTCAGTTAACTGAGGATGACTGGTTAACAAGCATCAGCTGTCAGTCAGAAAACAAAATGTTAAATGAACATCCCTACTTCATATATTTCAACTGAACCAACTAATGTTCAGTAAGTCTACGTAACATTTTGAGATTGATCTCCAAAATCTTTACAGTGTGTTTGTGATGGCAAGAAATGTACAAAGCAGCCAAACAAGTATCGTTCTATACCATCCAACTGGGGACGCGAAGTTCATTTTAAATTAATAAAATCATTATTCACTGTATAAAGTATGCTTTACACTATACTAAATATAGGTCACCTGAAATCGTTACCTTAAAGAGCTATTTCTGTTTGATTAATCCCATAAACCCTAAAGGGACTGCATAACCAAGCAGAAAGTATCTATGAAGAGAGAAAATAAGCATTAACTAAAAAAAAAATGCTATGAATGAAAAAAGGCATAATATATAATATACTATATAATATACTACATATAGTTACATAATGAAGGCAGACCTCACTGCCAGTTCACTTCACTGTTCATACACACACAGCTCCATTGCAGAGTCCCCTCTTGTATAGGTAGAGATCGTTCACAAAGTCCTCACTTGGCCAGTGTACAACGACATTGGTCTGTTAGTAATATAGACGTGTGTGTGTGCAATGGCACATAACAATGACAAGTAAATTGGTAGGCACTGCATAACCAAGCATACAAAGTATCTATGAAGGCCTATATATATACAGTATATATATATATATATATATATATATATATATATATATAGTTTCAAAATAAAGACAGACTTAACTGTTCACACACACACACACACAGTTCCATAGCAGGCTATTGTGAGTCCACTGTTGTATAGGTAGAGATTGTTCAGAGTTGAGATTCCATCAATGTTTAAGCATGTTTAAGTTTTTTTTTTTTTTTGCATATTTGAAGTTATATTATGAAAAAAAAATGTATTTCATTTTTGTTTCTTCAAAATGACCAGATGCAGCAAGTCAACTCAAAAGTTTTGAATTTGATCTTAAAGAAGGGTCCACTGTTGGATGGTAACGAGCGACACATGTTTGGTTGCATTTAAATTGAGCAATATTTCAAACACTGACTATCTCTGTACATCAACATCCTAGAAAAAAGGAAACAGAAAAAAATGGCATCTATTGATTTTATTAGAGTAGAAATTATGTTTTATTTAATAGGCCACAACAGAGAATGAACTTCTTAAAGCAATAACTTTGCTGTAATGTCCACATCATAAAGCTTCTGATGTTTTATAGTGCTTTCATTGAAAGTGTTATGATATTCTGTATTATTTGTTGGTATGGAACTGCTGCTGAGTTACAGAAGAAATTATTAAGAAAATTAGTAACAAGTAAATTGTTAGGGAATGCATAACCAAGCTTAGAAAGTATCTCTGAAGAGAGAGCGTTAAATAAGAAAAAGAATATTATGAATGATAAGAGGATATTATCGCCTCTGCTTTTGAACTGTTGCCGCCGGACCGTCTGTATTTTTTACCCCGTTGTAGATTTAAATGGTCTTTTTTTTATATAACTGATGGGATATATATATATATATATATATATATATATATATATATATATATATATATATATATATATATATATATATATATATATATATATATATATATATATATATATATAGTTACATAATGAAGGTAGACTTCACTGCCAGTAGACTTCACTGCCAGTTCACTTCACTGTTCACACACACACAGCTCCATTGCAGAGTCCCCTCTTGTATAGGTAGAGATCGTTCAGAGTTTCAGGTCCCCACTTGGCATGTTTTTTAAAAAATAAAAAAAATGCATGTTTGAAGTTATATTATGAAAAAGGAGCTTAAAAGAAAATTTTGTATGTCATTTTTGTTTCTTCAAAATGACCAGAAACACTAGTCCCCTCTTGGCCAGTGTAGAGCGATAGTCCCCTGTTAGTAATATAGACATGTATGAGTGTGTGTGTGTGTGTGTGTGTGTGTGTGTGTGTGTGTGTGTGTGTGTGTGTGTGTGTGTGTGTGTGTGTGTGTGTGTGTAGCATTATTGTGTGTAGCATATGTAGCAAGTATGCATTATTGAGTTAACATGGAAACACTGGTTTGCTTTAGTGCAGAAAACTGGTCAAAATCATGAGGTTTAAAGTGAAAGTGAGCCAATAAGTGGTCTTCTACTGCCCTCTGCTGGCCATTCTACTTATTAATTAAATTTTTCCACATGTGCTTGCATTTATACTTGAATACACACTAAAAATCACTTATATAGCAATAACTATTATAACACAATCATATTTTGTCAGTGTTAATCACTTTATTTGCACTGACACTTCAAATAATTGCTAGTAATGTGGTAAATCATGGTTAACTATGCTGTGTGTGTGTGTGTGTGTGTGTGTGTGTGTGTGTGTGTGTAAGCATGCATTGAGTTAACATGGATAAACTGGTTTGCTTTAGTGCAGAAAACTGGTTTAAAGTGAAAGTGAGCCAATAAGTGGTCTTCTACTGCCCTCTGCAGGCCATTCTACTTATTAATGAAATATTTCAACATGTGCTTGCATTCATACTTGAATACACACTAAAAAAATCACTTATATAGCAATAACCATTATAACACAATCATATTTTGTCAGTGTTAATCACTTTATTTGCACTGACACTTCAAATAATTGCTAGTAATGTGATAAATCAGGCTAGAAACATGGTAAATCAAAGTAAATAATACTAGATTGTCGTTTATCTCCTGGTAAATAATACTAGAACGTGGTATATCATGGTAAATCATGGTTAACTATGCTGTGTGTGTGTGTGTGTGTGTGTGTGTGTGTGTGTGTGTAAGCATGCATTGAGTTAACATGGAAAAACTGGTTTGCTTTAGTGCAGAAAACTGGTTTAAAGTGAAAGTGAGCCAATAAGTGGTCTTCTAGTGCCCTCTGCTGGCCATTCTACTTAATAATGAAATATTTTACATGTGCTTTTGCATTCATACTTGGACACACACACAAAATCACGTATATAACTAACTATTATAACACAATAATATTTTGTCAGTGTTCATCACCTCATTTGCACTGACACTTCACATAATTGCTAGTAATGTGGTTAATCATGCTAGAAACATTGTAAATCATAGAAAATAATACTGAAATGAGGTGTATCAAGGTAAATCATGCTAGAATCCTAATAAATCATTCTGGAACATGGTATATGATAGTAAATCATGCTAGAATCATATTAAATAATTCTAGAATCTGGCAAATCGTTGTGGGAGGAGCCTATTTTACTCAAATGGCTATAACTCAAGAAGTAAATGAGATATCTTCACCAAACTCAGTACACATGTGTATGGGTTCAATTTGAGGTCACAGTAAACAATTTTATGGAGATCGGACCATAGGTGGCGCTATAACTGTTAAAAAGCTTTAAAACCATATATATCCCATGGCAAATTGCCTGTATTGGCTGTAAATGGTCTTTTCCATCTATTATGTCAGTGGTTACATGCTTCCTAAATAAATCTTAATAACTTTTGATGCTTTTGTGCTTAAATGCCTTAAAGGCCTTAACTGCTTGAACCCCGATAAATGCTGCTTGCAGCTTTAATTATTATTATTATTATTATTCCGCCGTAAAACGCATCGTGCAGCCCAAACCGTAAGAGCTGGAACTTTGAAACTTTGACAGATGGTAGTACAAAAATCGAGGAAAGGTTCAGAGATTATGACCCCGATTGGCCCATAGGTGGCGCTATAACAACCAAAAGCGCGAAACTGCTCATAACTCCTAGACCGTATGTCGTAGACTCAAGTGTCTTATATCATTGGAAAGCTGGACGCCTGACGAACAAAACGTATATCTCCGATTTCATTTCCGCCATGATAGATTTTCCGCCATTTTGAATTTTGTCAAAAATCTACTTTTGCGAACTAGTCCCTGGTTTTTTGCCCGATTGGAACCAAACTAGTGCAGAAATGTTCTCTGGAGACTGAATATCAATAATTATCGAAAAAAAGTGGAAATTTCGATTCACGGTCGCTAAGGGGCGCCAAAACGTACGTTGTGGGAGGGGCCTATTTTACTAAAATGGCTATAACTCCCGATGTAAATGAGGTATCTTCACCAAACTTGGTACACATGTGTATGAGCTTACTCTGGGGTCACAGTAAAAAAATCGCGACGATTGGCCTCATGGTGGCGCTATAAAATGAAAAAAACATAAAACAGGCTATAACCACCTGACCGTTAGTCCGATTGACTTGAAAATTGGTATGCAGTGTCTTGGTCCAAGGTGCCATGTATGTCTATGAGGACATTGGCGTATCTCAAAAAACATGGCCGCCATTGGCCAACGAAGTTTGAGCACCTATTAGACAAGGTTAACGGAGGCCGATCGGAACGAAACTCAATGGGCATGTTCGGCTCATGGCCCTAAAGGTCTGTAAGAATTTTGAAAGAAATCGGCCACTAGTTGGCGCTAACGAGTTTTACGGCTCTGTAATGACGTGGTGTTACAAATATCCACACAATATGCATATCATTTGATAGATCTCCTCATCCTGAACAACTTTGCCTCAAGAACCATTGCTGTCAATCAAACTGTTCATTAATTATTCATTAATATGTTAAAAACCTACTTTTGCGAACTAGTCCTAGGTTTTTTGCCCGATCGGAACCAGACCAGTCTAGGACAATTCTCTGGACTCTCTAGATCAATAATTATCAAAAAAAAGTTGAACTTTTGCATTTGGATGGCTGTAATAGGGTAATTTATAAAATGGGCGTGTCAAAATACATTAAAAAGCCTATAAATCCTAAATAAAAACTCAGAACTTCACAAAAATTGGTCAGCATATGTGACATAACATCATTAACAAGCATGAAAAATTCTATGGAGATCGGACGATAGGTGGCGCTATAACTGTTAAAAAGCTTTAAAATCATATATTTCCTATGGTAAACTGCCTGTATTGGCTGTAAATGGTCTTTTCCATCTCTGATCATATAATTTTCATATCATAATGTTCAAAACTAGTGCAATACAATTCTCTGGACTCACTAGATCAATAATTGTCAGAAAAAGTTGAACTACTTCATTTGGATAGCTATAATAGGTTCACTTCAAAATCTGGCCTTTACCAAGTGTCCCCGAAAGCCTATATCTCTTTAATCAATGCTCAGACCTTCTTAAAAACAAGTCAGAACGTGTGAAATATCACCCTGAACAAGCATGAAAATTTTCAGACAGATCGGACAAAATTTGCCTCTATAACAGTTAAAAAGGTGAAAATGATATGAATTAATGGCATGTTAAGCCAATAAGTGGTATTTTACTGCCCCCTGCTGTTTAAAATAGTCATTTTCTCATATTGGTATTGGTATCAGCCATGGTAAATCATGATAAATGATGGTGTGTGTGTGTGTGTGTGTGTGTGTGTGGGTCTTCTACTGCCCTCTGCTGGCCATTCTACTTATTAATGAAATATTTCAACATGTGCTTGCATTCATACTTGAATACACACTAAAAAAATCACTTATATAGCAATAACTATTATAACACAATCATATTTTGTCAGTGTTAACCACTTTATTTGCACTGACACTTCAAATAATTGCTAGTAATGTGATAAATCAGGCTAGAAACATGGTAAATCAAAGTAAATAATCCTAGATTGTCGTTTATCTCCTGGTAAATAATACTAGAACGTGGTATATCATGGTAAATCATGGTTAACTATGCTGTGTGTGTATGTGTGTGTGTGTGTGTGTGTGTGTGTGTGTGTGTGTGTGTGTGTGTGTGTGTGTGTGTTTGTGTGTGTGTGTGTGTTTGTGTGTGTGTGTGTGTGTGTGTGTGTGTGTGTGTGTGTGTGTGTGTGTGTGTGTGTGTGTGTGTGTGTGTGTGTGTGTAAGCATGCATTGAGTTAACATGGAAAAACTGGTTTGCTTTAGTGCAGAAAACTGGTTTAAAGTGAAAGTGAGCCAATAAGTGGTCTTCTACTGCCCTCTGCTGGCCATTCTACTTAATAATGAAATATTTTACATGTGCTTTTGCATTCATACTTGGACACACACTAAAAATCACGTATATAACTAACTATTATAACACAATAATATTTTGTCAGTGTTCATCACCTCATTTGCACTGACACTTCACATATTTGCTAGTAATGTGGTTAATCATGCTAGAAACATTGTAAATCATAGTAAATAATACTGAAATGAGGTGTATCAAGGTAAATCATGCTAGAATCCTAATAAATCATTCTGGAACATGGTATATGATAGTAAATCATGCTAGAATCATATTAAATAATTCTAGAATGTGGCAAATCGTTGTGGGAGGAGCCTATTTTACTCAAATGGCTATAACTCAAGAAGTAAATGAGATATCTTCACCAAACTCAGTACACATGTGTATGGGTTCAATTTGAGGTCACAGTAAACAATTCTATGGAGATCGGAGCATAGGTGGCGCTATAACTGTTAAAAAGCTTTAAAACCATATATATCCCATGGCAAATTGCCTGTATTGGCTGTAAATGGTCTTTTCCATCTATTATGTCAGTGGTTACATGCTTGCTAAATAAATCTTAATAACTTTTGATGCTTTTGTGCTTAAATGCCTTAAAGGCCTTAACTGCTTGAACCCCGATAAATGCTGCTTGCAGCTTTAATTATTAGGGGTTCAAGCACGAAGTGCTGAAACCCTATTGTAATTGTACTGATTTTTATTATTAGGGGTTCAAGCACGAAGTGCTGAAACCCTATTGTAATTGTAAGGATTTTTATTATTATTATTATTATTCTTCTGCCGTAAAACGCATCGTGCAGCCCAAACCGTAAGGGCTGGAGACTTGAAACTTTGCCAGATGGTAGTACAAAAATCGAGGAGAGGTTCAGAGATTATGACCCCGATTGGCCCATAGGTGGCGCTATAACAACCAAAAGCGCGAAACTGCTCATAACTCCTAGACCGTATGTCGTAGACTCAAGTGTCTTATATCATTGGAAAGCTGGAAACGTGATGAACAAAACGTATATCTCCGATTTCATTTCCGGTATGGAAATTTTTCCGCCATTTTGAATTTTGTCAAAAAACTGCTTTTGCTAATTAGTCCTAGGATTTTTGTCCGATCGGAACCAAACCAGTGCAGAAATGTTCTATGGAGTCTGACGATTAATAATTATCAAAAAAAATTCGAAATTTCGATTCATGGTCGCTAGGGGGCATAAAATAAACATTGTGGGAGGAGCCTATTTTACTAAAATGGCTATAACTCAAAAAGTAAATGAGATAGCTTAACCAAACTCGGTACACATGTGTATGGGTTCAGTCTGGGGTCACAGTAAAAAAATCGCGACGATTGAACAATAGGTGGCGCTATAACATGGAAAAAACATGAAAAGGGCTATAACCACCTGACCATTAGTCCGATTGACTTGAAAATTGGTATGCAGTGTCTTGGCCCAAGGTGCCATATATGTCTATGAGGAAATTGGCGTATCTCAAAAAACATGGCCGCCATTGGCCAATGAAGTTGAGCACCTATTAGACAAGGTTAACGGAGGCCGATCGGAACGAAACTCGATGGGCATGTTCATCTCATGGCCCTAGAGGTCTGTAAGAATTTTGAAAGAAATCGGCCACTAGTTGGCGCTAACGAGTTTTATGGCTCTGTAATCACGTGGTGTTACACTCATCCACACAATATGCATATCATTTGATAGATCTGCTCATGTTGAACAACTTTGCCTCAAGAACCATTGCTGTCAATCAAACCGTTTATTAATTATTCGCGAATATGTTAAAAACCTACTTTTGCGAACTAGTCCTAGGTTTTTCGCCCGATCGGAACCAGACCAGTCTAGGACAATTCTCTGGACTCTCTAGATCAATAATTATCGAAAAAAAGTTGAACTTTTGCATTTGGATGGCTGTAATAGGGTCATTTATAAAATGGGCGTGGCAAAATACATTAAAAATCCTATAAATCCTAAATGAAAACTCAGAACTTCACAAAAATTGGTGAGCATATGTGACATAACATCATTAACAAGCATGCCAAATTTTATGGAGATCGGACCATAGGTGGCGCTATAACTGTTAAAAAGCTTTAAAACCATGTATTTCCTATGGTACATTACATGTATTTGCTGTAAATGGTCTTTTCCATCTATTATGTCAGTGGTTACATGCTTGCTAAATAAAACATAATAACTTTTGATGCTTTTGTGCTTAAAAACCCTTAAAGGCCTTAATAGCTTGAACCCCGATAAATGCTGCTTGCAGCTTTAATTATTATTATTTTTCTTCTCCGCTAAAACGCATCGTGCAGCCCAAACCGTAAGAGCTGGAGCTTTGAAACTTTGCCAGATGGTAGTACAAAAATCGAGGAGAGGTTATCAAATTATGAGCCCGATTGGCCCATAGGTGGCGCTATAGCGACCAAAAGCGCGAAACTGCTCATAACTCCTAGACCGTAAGTCATAGACTCAAGTGTCTTATATCATTGGAAAGCTGGACGCCTGACGAACAAAACGTATATCTCCGATTTTATTTCCGCCATGATAGATTTTCCGCCATTTTGAATTTTGTTGAAAACCTACTTTTACGAACTAGTCCCTGGTTTTTCGCCCGATCGGAACCAAACCAGTGCAGAATTGTTCTCTGGTGTCTGAAGATCAATAATTATCGAAAAAATGTTGAAATTTCGATTCACGGTCGCTAGGGGGTGCAAAATTAACGTTGTGGGAGGAGCCTATTTTACTAAAATGGCTATAACTCAAGAAGTAATTCAGTAAACTTCACCAAACTTGGTACACATGTGTAGGAGGTCAATTTGAGGTCACAGTAAAAAAATTGCGTCGATTGGCCACATGGTGGGGCTATAAAACAAAAAAAACATATAGACGCCTGACCGTTAGTCCGATTGACTTGAAATTTGGTACGCAGTGTCTTGGCCCAAGGGGCCATGTATGTCTAAAAGGATATTGGCGTATCTCAAAAAACATGGCCGCCATTGGCCAATGAAATTTGAGCAACTATTAGACAAGGTTAACGGAGGCCGATCGGAACGAAACTCGATGGGCATGTTCGACTCATGGCCCAATAGGTCTGTAAGAATTTTGAAAGAAATCGGCCACTAGTTGGCGCTAACGAGTTTTATGGCTCTGTAATCACGTGGTGTTACACTTATTGTCACAAAATGCATATCATTTGATAGATCTGCTCATGCTGAACAACTTTGCCTCAAGAACCATTGCTGTCAATCAAACCGTTCATTAAATATTCACGAATATGTCTAAAACCTACTTTTGCGAACTAGTCCTAGGTTTTTTGCCCGATTGGAACCAGACCAGTCTAGGACAATTCTCTGGACTCTCTAGATCAATAATTATCAAAAAAAAGTTTAACTTTTGCATTTGGATGGCTGTAATAGGGTCATTTATAAAATGGGCGTGGCAAAATACACTCAAAAGCCTATAAATCCTAAATGAAAACTCAGAACTTCACAAAAATTGGTGAGAATATGTGACATAACATCCTTAACAAGCATGCAAAATGTCATGGAGATCGGTCCATAGGTGGCGCTATAACTGTTAAAAAGCTTTAAAACCATAGATTTCCTATGGTACATTGTATGTATTGGCTGTAAATGGTCTTTTCCATCTATTATTTCAGTGGTTACATGCTTGCTAAATAAAACTTAATAACTTTTGATGCTTTTGTGCTTAAAGGCCTTAACTGCTTGAACCCCGATAAATGCTGCTTGCAGCTTTAATTATTATTATTATTATTCCGCCGTAAAACGCATCGTGCAGCCTAAACCGTAAGTGCTAGAGACTTGAAACTTGGCCAGAAGGTAGTACAAAAATCGAGGAGAGGTTCAGAGAATATGAGCTAGATTGGCCAATAGGTGGCGCTACAGTGCAAAAAACTAAAAAATTGCATATTTTTGCTTAAATCTCATCAACCCTTTGTCACAGACTCAAGTGTCTTATATCTTTGGAATCCTTGGGTCAAGCCGAACAAAAAAGGCCTCAAGGATTTCATTTCCGGTATGCACATTTTTCCGCCATTTTGGATTTTGTCCAAAACCTACTTTTGCGAACTAGTCCCTGGTTTTTCGCCCGATCGGAACCAAACCAGTGCAGAAATATTCACAGGAGTCTGAATATCAATAATTATCGAAAAAAAGTTAAAATTTCGATCCACGGTTGCTAAGGGGCATCAAAACGTTCGCAGGAGGCGGAGCTAATTATACAAAAATGGCTATAACTCGTGAACGAAATGAGATATTTTCACCAAACTCGGTACACATATGTATGAGCTCAAGTTGAGGTCACAGTAAAAAAATCGCGGTGATTGGCCTCATGGTGGCGCTAGAATATGAAAAAAACATAAAACAGGCTATAACCACCTGACCGTTAGTCCGATTGACTTGAAAATTGGTATGCAGTGTCTTGGTCCAAGGTGCCATGTATGTCTATGAGGACATTGGTTTATCTCAAAAAACATGGCCGCTATCGGCCAATGAAGTTTGAGCACCTATTAGACAAGGTTAACGGAGGCCGATCGGAACAAAACTCAGTGGGCATGTTCGGCTCAAGCCCCTAGAGGTCTGTAAGAATTTTGAAAGAAATCGGCCACTAGTTGGCGCTAACGAGTTTTATGGCTCTGTAATCACGTGGTGTTACACTTATCGTCACAAAATGCATATCATATGATAGATCTGCTCATGCTGAACAACTTTGCCTCTAGAACCATTGCTGTCAATCAAACAGTTCATTAAATATTCATGAATATGTTAAAAACCTACTTTTGCGAACTAGTCCTAGGTTTTTTGCCCGATCGGAACCAGACCAGTCTAGGACAATTCTCTGGACTCTCTAGATCAATAATTATCAAAAAAAAGTTGTACTTTTGCATTTGGATGGCTGTAATAGGGTAATTTATAAAATGGGCGTGTCAAAATACATTAAAAAGCCTATAAATCCTAAATAAAAACTCAGAACTTCACAAAAATTGGTCAGCATATGTGACATAACATCATTAACAAGCATGAAAAATTCTATGGAGATCGGACGATAGGTGGCGCTATAACTGTTAAAAAGCTTTAAAATCATATATTTCCTATGGTAAACTGCCTGTATTGGCTGTAAATGGTATTTTCCATCTCTGATCATATAATTTTCATATCATAATGTTAAAAAACTAGTGCAATACAATTCTCTGGACTCACTAGATCAATAATTGTCAGAAAGTTGAACTACTTCATTTGGATAGCTATAATAGGTTCACTTCAAAATCTGGCCTTTACCAAGTGTCCCCGAAAGCCTATATCTCTTTAATCAATGCTCAGACCTTCTTAAAAACAAGTCAGAACGTGTGAAATATCACCCTGAACAAGCATGAAAATTTTCAGACAGATCGGACAAAATTTGCCTCTATAACAGTTAAAAAGGTGAAAATGATATGAATTAATGGCATGTTAAGCCAATAAGTGGTATTTTACTGCCCCCTGCTGTTTAAAATAGTCATTTTCTCATATTGGTATTGGTATCAGCCATGGTAAATCATGATAAATGATGGTGTGTGTGTGTGTGTGTGTGTGTGTGTGTGTGTGTGTGTGTGTGTGTGTGTGTGTGTGTGTGTGTGTGTGTGTGTGTGTGTGTGGTACAAATATAACAAAGGTTTTATTTTCCAACATGAAAACAAACATAACAGAGTGCTAGTGCACAAACAATAACCGACAATGATAATGGATGAGAGGGGAACTTAAATACACAGATCAAGACAAGGACAACAGGTGACGGTTATGATGATGAGGAGCAGGTGATGATGAGGAGGGTGATGAGGAGCAGGTGCAGGTGATGACGACAGATGGTGAATGTGATGAAGACAGAAGGTGAATGTGATGAAGGTGAATGTGACACCAATATCACTGAAACATTTGTGTGTGTGTGTGTGTGTGTACTTGTCTACCTATCTAAGTGGGGACCTTGGTGTCGTTACACATTCACCAACAGGGGACCGCCGAGCCAAGTGGGGACTTTTTTCAAGTCCCCTGTTGGTCATGCTTTAAAACATGTTAAAATCAGCTAAAACACGCTCTGGTGAATTTTTTTCATTTTTGACCAAGTGGGGACCTACATGTGTGTGTGTGTTTAAGTCCATACTCAGCAGCGCTCCTGTAGGCTGGAGCAGGAACTGCAGTGGCCCATTAACACACGTCGTTCACACTTCTCTATTGTCTGAATGGGTTGCTGTCCTAGAGGCTCTGAGACTGTAGAGCTGCTGTTTAACTGGCGGCTTAGTTCAGGAGCTTTATAATAACTCCACGCTATTATTCATTAGTTAAGCATTAGTAAATAGTTAATTAATTTATAAAGAATTAATATACATTAATAAGCAGTTTATAAATACAGCTATAAATGCTTTATTCCTGGTTTAAAAGCATATCAATAATGTGTTTAATAATTGTATTTTCATACTTTTTTAATGATCAATTTATCGTTTCTAAATGAAGTATAGCATAATTTACAAAGCAGTTATTTAGGAGTTGTCAGTGGTTCATAAGATCACCTACAAAGTGTGAGTAAATGATTAAACTATTTAAATGTACATTCATACATATTTATTATTCAGACATATAGTAATAGTTCCTTAGTGTGTTTATAAATGGTTTATTAACATGTATTTCTACTGTAATGCAGGTAGTTATAAAGCATTTAGTAGTGGTCAGTTCACTGTTTTTGTGAGCTCATCTAAAGTGAGGACTAGTTATGCCTTGTAAAACATTAATAAAGGAGATTTAAAGGCTGTTAATATTTCTATGTTCTCTATCGCTGTGTTGTGTTTGTTTCCTTTTTCTGTTTAGAAGAAAACTTAGTCTTTAAATCTCCTTTATAAATTATTTACAGGGCATAACTAGTCCTCACTGCAGATGAGCTCACAAAATAGTGAACTGACCACTACTAAATGCTTTATAACTACCTGAATCTACTAAACTTTCTAAGTGATCTTATTAATCACTGACAACACCTAAATAACTGGTTTAAAATAACGCTATACTGCATTTAGAAATGATAAATTGATAATTAATAAAGTATGAAAATAAAATTATTAAACACATTATAGATATGTTTCTAAATCAATAATACAACATTTAAAGCTGTATTTATAAACTGATTATTAATGTCTGCTTATTATTTAACTATTTATTGATTAACTAATGATTAATAGGATGCAGTTATTATAACGTGTTACCATATATATTATATTATTCATAATATAACTTCAAATATGCATTTTTTTATTAATATATATATATATATGCCAAGAGGGGATCTGCAACTCAATGTTATAATTATAATGCAATTATTATTATATAATTAAGATATTAATAATGCGACTGATAGTATTGGCTGCCTATTAAATAAAACATAATTTCTACTCTTAAAAAAAATCAACAGACATGTCCTTATTTTTTTGTTTCCTTTGTTTCTAGGATGTTGATGTACAGAGATAGTCAGTGTTTGAAATATTGCTCAATTTAAATACAACCAAACATGTGTCGCTCGTTACCATCCAATAGTGGACCCTTCTTTAAGATCAAATTCAAAACGTTTGAGTTGACTTGCTGCATCTGGTCATTTTGAAGAAACAAAAATGAAATACAATTTTTTTTCATAATATAACTTATATGCAAAAAAAAAAAACAAAAAAAAAAAACTTAAACATGCCAGGATGGAATCTCAACTCTGAACGATCTCTACCTATAACACAGTGGACTCACAATATATAGGCCTTCATAGATACTTTGTATGCTTGGTTATGCAGTCCCTACCAATTTACTTGCCATTGTTATGTGCCATTGCACACACACACATTTCTGTATTACTAACAGACCAATGTCGCTGTACACTGGACAAGTGAGGACTTTGTGAACGATCTCTACCTATACAAGTGGGGACTCTGCAATGGAGCTGTGTGTGTGTGAACAGTGAAGTGAACTGGCAGTGAAGTCTGCCTTCATTATGTAACTATATATATATATATATATATATATATATATATATATATATATATATATATATATATAAATGTGTGTGTGAAGAATTCAGATGCAAAAGCCTCGAAGTGCCATCTGAAATTTTCCTCTAAAATAATCATTTTTATCAAGCTCGTATATTTAAGTTCAACAATTTCACTTAAAAGCGAAATGAAAATTAGCTATTAATTGTCATTAAAGTGAAATTACTTAACTTAAATATACAAGCGTGATAAAAATTATCATTCTAGAAGAAAATTTCAGATGGCACTTAGAGGCTTTTGCATCTGAACTCTTCATATATATATATATATATATATATCACCCATCAGTTATATAAAAAAGGACCATTTAAATCTACAACGGGGGAAAAAATACAGACGGCCCGGCGGCAACAGTTCAAAAGCAGAGGCGATAATATCCTCTTATCATTCATAATATTCTTTTTCTTATTTAACACTCTCTCTTTATAGATACTTTCTAAGCTTGGTTATGCAGTCCCTAACAATTTACTTGTTACTAATTTTCTTAATAATTTCTTCTGTAACTCAGCAGCAGTTCCATACCAACAAATAATACAGAATATCATAATACTTTCAATGAAAGCACTATAAAACATCAGAAGCTTTATGATGTGGACATTACAGCAAAGTTATTGCTTTAAGAAGTTCATTCTCTGTTGTGGCCTATTCATTAAAACAAAATTTCTACTCTAATAAAATCAATAGATGTCATTTTTTTCTGTTTCCTTTGTTTCTAAGATGTTGATGTACAGAGATAGTCAGTGTTTGAAATATTGCTCAATTTAAATGCAACCAAACACGTGTCGCTCGTTACCATCCAACAGTGGACCCTTCTTTAAGATCAAATTCAAAACTTTTGAATTGACTTGCTGCATCTGGTCATTTTGAAGAAACAAAAATGAAATACATTTTTTTTATAATATAACTTCAAATATGCAAAAAAAAAAAAAAAAAAAAAAACTTAAACATGCCAAGATGGAATCTCAACTCTGAACGATCTTTACCTATACAACAGTGGACTCACAATAGCCTGTGTGTGTGTGTGTGTGTGTGTGTGTGTGTGTGTGTGTGTGAACAGTTAAGTCTGTCTTTATTTTGAAACTATAAGTATATATATACTGTATATATATAGGCCTTTATAGATGCTTTGTATGCTTGGTTATGCAGTCCCTACCAATTTACTTGCCATTGTTATGTGCCATTGCACACACACACGTCTATATTACTAACAGACCAATGTCGTTGTACACTGGCCAAGTGAGGACTTTGTGAACGATCTCTACCTATACAAGTGGGGACTCTGCAATGGAGCTGTGTGTGTATGAACAGTGAAGTGAACTGGCAGTGAAGTCTGCCTTCATTATGTAACTATATGTAGTATATTATATAGTATATTATATATTATGCCTTTTTTCATTCATAACATTTTTTTTTTTTAGTTAATGCTTATTTTCTCTCTTCATAGATACTTTCTGCTTGGTTATGCAGTCCCTTTAGGGTTTATGGGATTAATCAAACAGAAATAGCTCTTTAAGGTAACGATTTCAGGTGACCTATATTTAGTATAGTGTAAAGCATACTTTATACAGTGAATAATGATTTTATTAATTTAAAATGAACTTCGCGTCCCCAGTTGGATGGTATAGAACGATACTTGTTTGGCTGCTTTGTACATTTCTTGCCATCACAAACACACTGTAAAGATTTTGGAGATCAATCTCAAAATGTTACGTAGACTTACTGAACATTAGTTGGTTCAGTTGAAATATATGAAGTAGGGATGTTCATTTAACATTTTGTTTTCTGACTGACAGCTGATGCTTGTTAACCAGTCATCATCAGTTAACTGACATGATTTGAAGGTTAAAATACAATTAAATGGAATTGGAATAGATAATAGTCTGTGACTGATTCAAATACCTCAAACATGTAGATTTACATGTGCAAATAGCAGCATAAACAACAGAACATGAGGATTCACACACCGTCACATCAAGCACCCGCAGTGCTTCTGTGAACACAGTAAACCAGAATAAAACTGTATATATAACTGTATAATAAATAGGCCAACTTAAATGAACAATTAACAAAACTAAAGTGCAATAAATAATAAACGCTTTAGGGTCTGTTTACATGACATAATTTTCAACTGAAAACAGAAAACGTTTTGGCCGTTCATTTCAACGAAAATGCCATTTTGGGGGCCTGACAATACAAGCTTTTGAAAACGATGCCTTTCCCATCTGCGTAAACAACATAAATGGGAATTTGTGAAATTGGTACGTCATTCCAACCCGGTCACACTAAATGCATCTCTATAGCACACATTGTGTTTATTGTGCAATTTATACACGGAAAGGAGTTTATGTGTGCATATGATATGCATGGGTGGGTTTAGGGTAGATTTAGAAGTGGTGTGTAATGTGGAATATGTATTATATGTTTGGTTAGGATTAGTGTTGTAGGGTGTGTGTGTATTACATGCAATAAAGTGCAATATTTTACATTTTCACGCACTTGTGTAGTGTATTACTTTGGTTTGAAAATTACTTGCATTATCTTTTTAACTGTTAAATTCTCATTAATTTCTCTTTCATTATGCTTAGATGAGGTTAAATCTTGGCTTGCTCAAAACGTTTTGTCTTTAAATGAAGACAAAGAGGTGATAGTTTTCGCCCCACTGATCATTTTAAGACCCCCAGCATCGATTTGAGGAGCTTATCTGCATTTATATCTACACATGTGCGGAATATGGGTTGTGCTTTTAGATGGGCCTTTACCATTTGACAAACAAATATCTTCGGTAATTGGATCTAGTTTCTATCATCTTTGCTTTTATCTAAAATTAAAGACTTCCTAACTGACAAAACTGAATAGAGCAGAAATATTGCTTTAAGGTAACAAGTGCAGGTCACCACACGAGTTAAACTGTACATGATCTAGACTCTAGATAAATAAAATGCGACCACAGCAGTAAGTCAGGGGAATGCTTATATTTCTTCCTTTGGTTTCAATTTTGAACATGTTGCAGTTCTTTTTAAAAAGTTATACATTTTAGTACAATTATAAAATGATATAACATTATTTGATACTGTACATTAGCAGCAATTACGGTACACATTTTTCACTTTAGCAACAAAGTGGAGACCCTCTTTTCTGTAATGAAAGGCCAATCTTTTGGGTTGTGGTCTCTCAGACATCGGCAGTAATAAAAACAAAATAAAAACATTGTTTCCCTTTGGACTTTAATTACACTTGATACTGGGCATCATTACATTTTTCCCCTGACTGACAGGTGATGCTTGTAACCCGATCATAATCTGTTATCCGACAAGATTAGAATGTTATATTCTAATGAAATTAAATTAGAATGTATGTATTTCTCAATAATTATCACTTTTTTCAAAGCTCTTCAATCCACTGTCTTAACCAACTTCCAGCTTCACTGCAGTTAATTTCACATTCAAAACGCATTAAAACTACCAAAACACATCATTTATGTTTCAAATGAAGTCATTCTTTCAGAACTCTAGTGAAGGTTTCAGCCAACAAACACAATAAAATATACAAAACAAAAAAACACACAAACAACAGGCAGCAATATGCACTATTTTCTGCTGTTCAGAATTCAATGCAATTTATGTTACATGCTTCATGTTTACATTAATGTACAACATGATTTCCTTTTTTATAGATGTTGATGAAAATGAAAGACTAAGACTTGTGTAGGTGTTTAGTTACATCTTAATGTTTCTGTTTTTTTTTTGTAAAAAAAAAAAAAAGAATATTCAGAATATATCAATGTGGTATATGGTAGAAATATTGCACATTTCAGTCTAGCTTAGGTTTTTAAATTAAATAACACAGTCTTGAAAATAATATGTAAGCATGTGCAAATAAGCCTGTATAGTAAATCAAGTTCTGTTGGTCTTTGTGTTTAAGTGAGAAATTAATTCATTAAAATTGAAAGATCTCAATGTTAATAAGATCTTTCAATTATATTTAACAGTTTTGAGCGTATAAAAGAGTGTATAAAAATGGGCTCTGAGTTTTGGCAGTGGTTGTGTCTAAGTGAAATATGTAGTTTAGAAGGTGTAGTCACTGAATGCATTAATACAACATTGAATGACACAGACATTTGCAACACTTCTACAGTAATACCGTATTAAAATATATTCAGAATCTAAAAATAAATACTGAATACTATCAAAACAATTAGATGTAGCTGAACACATACAGGTATTAATCTTCCAGTTTCATCACCATCTGTAAAAAGGGGAAACTTGGGGGGGAAATGTGTACTGTAGGCTACTGTAAACAATGACCATGTGACATAAAATACTGTGAATTCTGAACAACAGAAAACAGCAGAAATATGTTATAATGCTACCTGTTATTTGTGTTTTTTTTTTTTTTTATTTAACTTGTGTTTTTTGGGTAAAACCTTTTCTAGTGTTCTGGAATAATGATTTGATCTGAGACATGAATGAAGTTTCAGTGTATTTTGAACTGTGAAATGAACTGCTGTCAAGCTGTAAGTTGGTTTGGAGAAGATATCATGGTCTTTTAACTTGATATCATTTAAGATATAATTTAAGACGGTAGTATAAATGATTGAATGATTTAACCATAACTCATTACTATCCTTGATATTCTAAAATAGGTATTTTTCATGTGTATGTAGACTCTACTGCCCTACAAAGGCAAAAGACCTTAAGTCGCTAGAGTGTGGAACTGAGAAAAATGACTTTAAAGATTTTTAGTTGTCCCGTCAAATTAATTATAGGTAGGACACTGGAAATCTGGCAAATAGATGTTTTAGTAATGGAAATTATATACATAAAAAAAATTTGAGCTCAAACTTGACTTTTGACCACTATTTTAAAGTTACTGTACTCTGCCTTTGTATTGTCAGCAAAAAGTGAGAAGTCATGCCAAGGCAAAAGGCAGTAACTTCCACATTCTCAATATTTGGTTGCTGATCACCATTAACAAAATCATTATAGTAACACCTGTATAAAATCTAGTCACCATGGCATTTATTTTGTATGATAATACAATTATTTATAGCCATCTACTTATTGCTATCCTGGGCTTTGGTTGCATTCTGATGGCATTATTAATACATTTGACATGACAAAATACCTCCATTGATATATTAGTCCAGCATTGGCTCGACCGTGTTTAGGGCGGGGCTGAAGGCGAAGTTTTGGCACTCTGCCAGAATAGATGCACGAGTGTTTCAACCAGGTCCTGTACCCGAACTGGGTGAGGCGGGGCTTTAATTCTTGGTTGTATTAATCTGATACGGCAATGCGTAACGTTTTTCTGTCAACTCTGCATAATCCCTCGCGATCGTTATCGCACGTTTGTCGACGGCGGGTTCAGACCATACTAAATGTTCTGACCGCAGTTGTGCAGGACAAAGCTCTGAGGACATCAGAAGTTAGAGGGACTGATGACAGCTGTACAAAGTACACAGGCTACACCGTAATTTTAACATTAAAACAAAGGCAGATAACAATACAATCTGGTAGGTAGCATTATTTGATAGAACACCGGCACAGTAACTTCATATTGACGCGCGGCTAAACAAAGGCAGAGCACCGTAACTCCATTTCGAGCGTTCCAAAACAAAGCCAAAGAGCCGTAACTGATGTTACGGTGTTCTGCCTTTGTTTCTCATGGGCTTTTGGAAGTTACTGTTAAGACAATTCATTATTTTCTCTAAAAAACAACGGAATTGATTTAAGATACTTATCCACATGATAAAGGAGGTCTTGAATATGCCAAAAATATAAATAACTCATTTTCGACCAAAAACGAAGTTACGGTCGTTTGCCTTTGCACGGCAGTCTAGTGTGTGTGTTTTGAGTTGTTGCACTTCCCCCAACATGCAATTTACATATCAATGCAAGAAGGCCTGAAAGGCCAGTGTTTTTCTCAGGTGAGAAAACAGGCCAACAGCCCTCACAGTACTGTAAGATATCATGGTCTTTTTACCTGATATCATTTAAGATATAATTTAAGACTGTAGTATAAATGATTGAATGATTTAGCCATAACTCATTACTATCCTTGATATTCTAAAATAGGTATTTTTCATGTGTATGTAGACTCTAGTGTGTGTGTATTGAATTGTTGCACTTCCCCCCAACATGCAATTTACATATCAATGCAGGAAGGCCTGAAAGGCCAGTGTTTTTCTCAGGTGAGAAAACAGGCCAACAACCCTCACAGTACTGTTACCAATATATGTGCAACTTCTCAAATAAACTAGAGAAAACGCTGGGATTTACCCTGCCAAATTAAATTACAGGTTTTTACAATCGCTAGGACACATTTCTCAATATTTAGGTACATTTTCAAAACTCTTCACTCAGTTCTCCTAACCAACTTACAGCTTGACAGCAGTTCATTTTTACATTCAAAATGCACTGAAACTTCATTCATGTCTCCGATCAACTTATTCTTCCAGAACACTAGAAAAGGTTTCACCCATACACTTAGTGATACACTTTGTCACTCATAAAATAAAAAAATACAAACAACAGGAGCATTGCACAATGCTTTCTTTTGTAAAATGCTTTCAAGAATGACACTATCTACTGTTTATAATTCACTGCAGTTGAACCCAGTCATCATCTATGATAATATCATTGAGCAGGTGGATATAAGTTTCTAGGTGTGGTCATTGATCGTTCATTTACTTGGAAAGCCCACATTGATTATCTTCAAAATTTCGGCAACTATTGTATTTTTTTAAGAAATGTGGGCTTTCCAAGAACTGAGTGAAGAGTTTTGAAAATGTACCTAAATATTGAGAAATGTGTCCTAGCGATTGTAAAAACCTGTAATTTAATTTAATTTGGCAGGGTAAATCCCAGCGTTTTCTCTAGTTTCTTTGAGAAGTTGCACATATATTGGTAACAGTACTGTGAGGGTTGTTGGCCTGTTTTCTCACCTGAGAAAAACACTGGCCTTTCAGGCCTTCCTGCATTGCTATGTAAATTGCATGTTGGGGGGAAGTGCAACAACTCAAAACACACACACTAGAGTCTACATACACATGAAAATACCTATTTTAGAATATCAAGGTTAGTAATGAGTTATGGTTAAATCATTCAATCATTTATACTACAGTCTTAAATTATATCTTAAATGATATCAGGTTAAAAGGCTGTGATATCTTACAGTACTGTGAGGGTTGTTGGCCTGTTTTCTCACCTGAGAAAAACACTGGCCTTTCAGGCCTTCCTGCATTGATATGTAAATCGCATGTTGGGGGGAAGTGTCACAACTCAAAACACACACACTAGAGTCTACATACACATGAAAAATACCTATTTTAGAATATCAAGGATAGTAATGAGTTATGGTAAAATCATTCAATCATTTATACTACAGTCTTAAATTATATCTTAAATGATATCAAGTTAAAAGACCATGATATCTTCTCCAAACCAACTTACAGATTGACAGGAGTTCATTTCACATTCAAAATGCACTGAAACTTCATTCATGTCTCAGATCAAATCATTATTCCAGAACACTAGAAAAGGTTTTACCCAAAAAACACAAGTTAAATAAAAAAAACCCCACAAATAACAGGTAGCATTATAACATATTTCTGCTGTTTTCTGTTGTTCAGAATTCACAGTATTTTATGTCACATGGTCATTGTTTACAGTAGCCTACAGTACACATTTCCCCCCCAAGTTTCCCCTTTTTACAGATGGTGATGAAACTGCAAGATTAATACCTGTATGTGTTCAGCTACATCTAATTGTTTTGATAGTATTCAGTATTTATTTTTAGATTCTGAATATATTTTAATACGGTATTACTGTAGAAGTGTTGCAAATGTCTGTGTCATTCAATGTTGTATTAATGCATTCAGTGACTACATCTTCCAAACTACATATTTCACTTAGACACAACCACTGCCAAAACTCAGAGCCCATTTTTATACACTCTTTTATACGCTCAAAACTGTTAAATATAATTGAAAGATCTTATTAACATTGAGATCTTTCAATTTAAATGAATTAGTTTCTCACTTAAACACAAAGACCAACAGAACTTGATTTACTATACAGGCTTATTTGCACATGCTTACATATTATTTCCAAGACTGTGTTATTTAATTTAAAAACCTAAGCTAGACTGAAATGTGCAATATTTCTACCGTATACCACATTGATATATATTCTGAATATTCTTTTTTTAAAAAAAACCCAGAAAAATTAAGATGTAACTAAACACCTACACAAGTCTTAGTCTTTCATTTTTATCAACATCTATACAAAAGGAAATCATGTTGTACATTAAAGGGTTACTTCAGGATTTAGCATTAAGCTTTGTATTAGTAGAAAACCTGTAGTATTTTCGAATTACCATGCTTTCCACCCTCATATCCCCCTGAGACAAGAGATTTATGTATTTTTTGTCTGGAAAAAATCCTCCGATGACGCAAAAATCGTCATTTTGCGTCATCGGAGGATTTTCTGGCCAGAGGTTAAAGACTACAGGCAGTAGAAGGCGTTGTTCCGCATGTTTTCAGCCCGCCCATAGAGGGTGGGATCTCACTCACAGAATGTACACACAGTGTCAGCCGTCTTTCTTTGGAAGCTAAGCTAGCAGGCTCTTGTTCTGTGGAGAAAGCTGAATAGTAGGAGAAAGATGAGTAAGTAACCATCCTCCTTTTCCCGGACTTGTCCGGCGGGCGAGATCGTTCAAAATGTCCGGGATTCAGCTTTTGCTTTCTGCGGTCGCCATTCATTGTTTACATGCACACCTTTCAATCTAACTGAATTCATTCCGATTGGTGAATTTGAATGTAGTGTTTACATGAACGCTAAACAAGTGATCGGTTGATGTGCGTTTTACCATTGCTAAGAAAAATTACCACTCCTCCGTGAGAGATGCGAGACCCGGCGCGTCTCAGTAATAACGCCACCGGCCTCGCGCTGTTCTCCCGCGGCCGTCAGCCTCATCCTGCTCGCCACAGTAAACATGATGAATGGCGACTGTAGAACGCAAAAGCCGAATCCCGGACATTTTGGACGATCTCTAAATCCCTCGCAAACTCATCACGTAGGTTAGCTTTGTTGTTTACAACTGCGCACTCTTACCGGTAGGCGTGGCCTCCTAAGGCAGCGAAGCAAGTGCATTCTGGGAGTTGTTGTCTTTCATCCACATAAGCCAAAAATACATTTTCTGGCTTCTCTTAGTCTAGAAAGCTCCAAATTCAAAAATTTCTTCACATTTCTTCCACTTAAATGACCTATTTTAAATACACATTCATCTTCCCAGAGGTGAAGTATCCCTTTAATGTAAACATGAAGCATGTAACATACATTGCATTGAATTCTGAACAGCAGAAAATAGTGCATATTGCTGCCTGTTGTTTGTGTGTTTTTTTTGTTTTGTATATTTTATTGTGTTTGTTGGCTGAAACCTTCACTAGAGTTCTGAAAGAATGACTTAATTTGAAACATAAATGATGTGTTTTGGTAGTTGTAATGCGTTTTGAATGTGAAATTAACTGCAGTGAAGCTGGAAGTTGGTTAAGACAGTGGATTGAAGAGCTTTGAAAAAAGTGATAATTATTGAGAAATACATACATTCTAATTTAATTTCATTAGAATATAACATTCTAATCTTGTCGGATAACAGATTATGATCGGGTTACAAGCATCACCTGTCAGTCAGGGGAAAAATGTAATGATGCCCAGTATCAAGTGTAATTAAAGTCCAAAGGGAAACAATGTTTTTATTTTGTTTTTATTACTGCCGATGTCTGAGAGACCACAACCCATAAGATTGGCCTCTCATTACAGAAAAGAGGGTCTCCACTTTGTTGCTACAGTGAAAAATGTGTACTGTAATTGCTGCTAATGTACAGTATCAAATAATGTTATATCATTTTATAATTGTACTAAAATGTATAACTTTTTAAAAAGAACTGCAACATGTTCAAAATTGAAACCAAAGGAAGAAATATAAGCATTCCCCTGACTTACTGCTGTGGTCGCATTTTATTTATCTAGAGTCTAGATCATGTACAGTTTAACTCGTGTGGTGACCTGCACTTGTTACCTTAAAGCAATATTTCTGCTCTATTCAGTTTTGTTAGTTAGGAAGTCTTTAATTTTAGATAAAAGCAAAGATGATAGAAACTAGATCCAATTACCGAAGATATTTGTTTGTCAAATTGTAAAGGCCCATCTAAAAGTACACCCCATATTCCGCACATGTGTAGATATAAATGCAGATAAGCTCCTCAAATCGATACTGGGGGTCTTAAAATGATCAGTGGGGCGAAAACTATCACCTCTTTGTCTTCATTCAAAGACAAAACATTTTGAGCAAGCCAAGATTTAACCTCATCTAAGCATAATGAAAGAGAAATTAATGAGAATTTAACAGTTAAAAAGATAATGCAAGTAATTTTCAAACCAAAATAATACACTACACAAGTGCGTGAAAATGTAAAATATTGTTAAATACAACTATAACATTGTTTACAAACAAACCCTATAAACACTAAAAGGGCTGTATTATGCAAGCCAGGCCAGTAGTTCGCCTTTAAAAAAAAAAAAACGGCAAATACTCATGAACATGTGAACACCTGATGATAAGTATGCATGTGAACATGTTATATACTTGTGGATGCCCAGCCTGATCTCATGAAAATGCATCTCTATAGCATGCATTGTTTATCGTGCAATGTTTTACGCGAAAATTAGTTTTTTACATGCATATGATACGCACTTTATTGCATGTAATACACACACACCCTACAACACTAATCCTAACCAAACATATAATACATATTACACATTACACACCACTTTTAAATCTACCCTAAACCCACCCATGCATATCATATGCACACATAAACTCCTTTCCGTGTATAAATTGCACAATAAACACAATGTGTGCTATAGAGATGCATTTAGTGTGACCATGTTGGAATGACGTACCAATTTCACAAATTCCCATTTATGTTGTTTACACAGATGGGAAAGGCATCGTTTTCAAAAGCTTGCATTGTCAGGCCCCCAAAATGGCATTTTCGTTGAAATGAACGGCCAAAACGTTTTCTGTTTTCAGTTGAAAATTATGTCATGTAAACAGACCCTAAAGCGTTTATTATTTATTGCACTTTAGTTTTGTTAATTGTTCATTTAAGTTGGCCTATTTATTATACAGTTATATATACAGTTTTATTCTGGTTTACTGTGTTCACAGAAGCACTGCGGGTGCTTGATGTGACGGTGTGTGAATCCTCATGTTCTGTTGTTTATGCTGCTATTTGCACATGTAAATCTACATGTTTGAGGTATTTGAATCAGTCACAGACTATTATCTATTCTAATTCCATTTAATTCTAATCTAACCTTCAAATCATGTCAGTTAACTGAGGATGACTGGTTAACAAGCATCAGCTGTCAGTCAGAAAACAAAATGTTAAATGAACATCCCTACTTCATATATTTCAACTGAACCAACTAATGTTCAGTAAGTCTACGTAACATTTTGAGATTGATCTCCAAAATCTTTACAGTGTGTTTGTGATGGCAAGAAATGTACAAAGCAGCCAAACAAGTATCGTTCTATACCATCCAACTGGGGACGCGAAGTTCATTTTAAATTAATAAAATCATTATTCACTGTATAAAGTATGCTTTACACTATACTAAATATAGGTCACCTGAAATCGTTACCTTAAAGAGCTATTTCTGTTTGATTAATCCCATAAACCCTAAAGGGACTGCATAACCAAGCAGAAAGTATCTATGAAGAGAGAAAATAAGCATTAACTAAAAAAAAAATGCTATGAATGAAAAAAGGCATAATATATAATATACTATATAATATACTACATATAGTTACATAATGAAGGCAGACCTCACTGCCAGTTCACTTCACTGTTCATACACACACAGCTCCATTGCAGAGTCCCCTCTTGTATAGGTAGAGATCGTTCACAAAGTCCTCACTTGGCCAGTGTACAACGACATTGGTCTGTTAGTAATATAGACGTGTGTGTGTGCAATGGCACATAACAATGGCAAGTAAATTGGTAGGCACTGCATAACCAAGCATACAAAGTATCTATGAAGGCCTATATATATACAGTATATATATATATATATATATATATATATATATATATATATATATATATATAGTTTCAAAATAAAGACAGACTTAACTGTTCACACACACACACACACAGTTCCATAGCAGGCTATTGTGAGTCCACTGTTGTATAGGTAGAGATTGTTCAGAGTTGAGATTCCATCAATGTTTAAGCATGTTTAAGTTTTTTTTTTTTTTTGCATATTTGAAGTTATATTATGAAAAAAAAATGTATTTCATTTTTGTTTCTTCAAAATGACCAGATGCAGCAAGTCAACTCAAAAGTTTTGAATTTGATCTTAAAGAAGGGTCCACTGTTGGATGGTAACGAGCGACACATGTTTGGTTGCATTTAAATTGAGCAATATTTCAAACACTGACTATCTCTGTACATCAACATCCTAGAAAAAAGGAAACAGAAAAAAATGGCATCTATTGATTTTATTAGAGTAGAAATTATGTTTTATTTAATAGGCCACAACAGAGAATGAACTTCTTAAAGCAATAACTTTGCTGTAATGTCCACATCATAAAGCTTCTGATGTTTTATAGTGCTTTCATTGAAAGTGTTATGATATTCTGTATTATTTGTTGGTATGGAACTGCTGCTGAGTTACAGAAGAAATTATTAAGAAAATTAGTAACAAGTAAATTGTTAGGGAATGCATAACCAAGCTTAGAAAGTATCTCTGAAGAGAGAGCGTTAAATAAGAAAAAGAATATTATGAATGATAAGAGGATATTATCGCCTCTGCTTTTGAACTGTTGCCGCCGGACCGTCTGTATTTTTTACCCCGTTGTAGATTTAAATGGTCTTTTTTTTATATAACTGATGGGATATATATATATATATATATATATATATATATATATATATATATATATATATAGTTACATAATGAAGGTAGACTTCACTGCCAGTAGACTTCACTGCCAGTTCACTTCACTGTTCACACACACACAGCTCCATTGCAGAGTCCCCTCTTGTATAGGTAGAGATCGTTCAGAGTTTCAGGTCCCCACTTGGCATGTTTTTTAAAAAATAAAAAAAATGCATGTTTGAAGTTATATTATGAAAAAGGAGCTTAAAAGAAAATTTTGTATGTCATTTTTGTTTCTTCAAAATGACCAGAAACACTAGTCCCCTCTTGGCCAGTGTAGAGCGATAGTCCCCTGTTAGTAATATAGACATGTATGAGTGTGTGTGTGTGTGTGTGTGTGTGTGTGTGTGTGTGTGTGTGTGTGTGTGTGTGTGTGTGTGTGTGTGTGTGTGTGTGTGTGTGTGTGTGTGTGTGTGTAGCATTATTGTGTGTAGCATATGTAGCAAGTATGCATTATTGAGTTAACATGGAAACACTGGTTTGCTTTAGTGCAGAAAACTGGTCAAAATCATGAGGTTTAAAGTGAAAGTGAGCCAATAAGTGGTCTTCTACTGCCCTCTGCTGGCCATTCTACTTATTAATTAAATTTTTCCACATGTGCTTGCATTTATACTTGAATACACACTAAAAATCACTTATATAGCAATAACTATTATAACACAATCATATTTTGTCAGTGTTAATCACTTTATTTGCACTGACACTTCAAATAATTGCTAGTAATGTGGTAAATCATGGTTAACTATGCTGTGTGTGTGTGTGTGTGTGTGTGTAAGCATGCATTGAGTTAACATGGATAAACTGGTTTGCTTTAGTGCAGAAAACTGGTTTAAAGTGAAAGTGAGCCAATAAGTGGTCTTCTACTGCCCTCTGCAGGCCATTCTACTTATTAATGAAATATTTCAACATGTGCTTGCATTCATACTTGAATACACACTAAAAAAATCACTTATATAGCAATAACCATTATAACACAATCATATTTTGTCAGTGTTAATCACTTTATTTGCACTGACACTTCAAATAATTGCTAGTAATGTGATAAATCAGGCTAGAAACATGGTAAATCAAAGTAAATAATACTAGATTGTCGTTTATCTCCTGGTAAATAATACTAGAACGTGGTATATCATGGTAAATCATGGTTAACTATGCTGTGTGTGTGTGTGTGTGTGTGTGTGTGTGTGTGTGTGTGTGTGTGTGTGTGTAAGCATGCATTGAGTTAACATGGAAAAACTGGTTTGCTTTAGTGCAGAAAACTGGTTTAAAGTGAAAGTGAGCCAATAAGTGGTCTTCTAGTGCCCTCTGCTGGCCATTCTACTTAATAATGAAATATTTTACATGTGCTTTTGCATTCATACTTGGACACACACACAAAAATCACGTATATAACTAACTATTATAACACAATAATATTTTGTCAGTGTTCATCACCTCATTTGCACTGACACTTCACATAATTGCTAGTAATGTGGTTAATCATGCTAGAAACATTGTAAATCATAGAAAATAATACTGAAATGAGGTGTATCAAGGTAAATCATGCTAGAATCCTAATAAATCATTCTGGAACATGGTATATGATAGTAAATCATGCTAGAATCATATTAAATAATTCTAGAATCTGGCAAATCGTTGTGGGAGGAGCCTATTTTACTCAAATGGCTATAACTCAAGAAGTAAATGAGATATCTTCACCAAACTCAGTACACATGTGTATGGGTTCAATTTGAGGTCACAGTAAACAATTTTATGGAGATCGGACCATAGGTGGCGCTATAACTGTTAAAAAGCTTTAAAACCATATATATCCCATGGCAAATTGCCTGTATTGGCTGTAAATGGTCTTTTCCATCTATTATGTCAGTGGTTACATGCTTCCTAAATAAATCTTAATAACTTTTGATGCTTTTGTGCTTAAATGCCTTAAAGGCCTTAACTGCTTGAACCCCGATAAATGCTGCTTGCAGCTTTAATTAGGGGTTCAAGCACGAAGTGCTGAAACCCTATTGTAATTGTGCTGATTTTTATTAGGGGTTCAAGCACGAAGTGCTGAAACCCTATTGTAATTGTACTGATTTTTATTATTATTATTATTATTATTATTATTATTATTATTATTTTTCTTCTGCCGTAAAACTCATCGTGCAGCCCAAACCGTAAGAGCTGGAGCTTTGAAACTTTGCCAGATGGTAGTACAAAAATCGAGGAGAGGTTCAGAGAATATGACCCCAATTGGCCCATAGGTGGCGCTATAGCAACCAAAAGCGCGAAACTGCTCATAACTCCTAGACCGTATGACGTAGACTCAAGTGTCTTATATCACTGGAAAGCTGGAAACCTGAAGGTCAAAACGTATATCTCCGATTTCATTTCCTGTATGCAAATTGTCCGCCATTTTGAATTTAGTTAAAAACCTACTTTTGCGAACTAGTCCTAGGTTTTTTGTCCAATTGGATCCAAAATAGTGCAGAAATGTTCTCTGGAGTCTGAATATCAATAATTATCGAAAAAAAGTCGAAATTTCGATTCCTGATCGCCAGGGGGTGATAAATTAATGTTGTGGGAGGAGCCTATTTTACTAAAATGGCTATAACTCGAGAATGAAATTAGATATCTTCACCAAACTTGGTGCACATGTGTATGAGTTCAATCTGGGGTCACAGTAAAAAAATCGCGACGATTGATCACTAGGTGGCGCTATAACATGAAAAACACATGAAAACGGCTATGACCACGTGACCGTTAGTCCGATTGACTTGAAAATTGGTATGCAGTGTCTTGGTCCAAGGTACCATGTATGTCTATGAGGACATTGGCGTATCTCGAAAAACATGGCCGCCATCGACCAATGAAATTTGAGCACCTATTAGACAAGGTTAACGGAGGCCGATCGGAACGAAACTCGATGGGCATGTTCGACTCATGGCCCTAGAGGTCTCTAAGAGTTTTGAAAGAAATCGGCCACTAGTTGGCGCTAACGAGTTTTATGGCTCTGTAATCACGTGGTGTTACACTTATCGTCACAAAATGCATATCATCTGATAGATCTGCTTATGCTGAACAACTTTGCCTCAAGAACTAATGCTGTCAATTAAACCGTTTATTAAATATTCGTAATTATGTTAAAAACCTACTTTTGCAAACTAGTCCTAGGTTTTTCGCCCGATCGAAACCAGACCAGTCTAGGACAATTCTCTGGACACTCTAGATCAATAATTATCAAAAAAAAAGTTGAACTTTTGCATGTAGATGGCTGTAATAGGGTCATTTAGAAAAGGGGCGTGGCAAAAAAACACTAAAAAGCCTATAAATCCTAAATGAAAACTCAGAACTTCACAAAAATTGGTGAGCATATGTGACATAACATCATTAACAAGCATGCCAATTTTTATGGAGATCGGACCATAGGTGGCGCTATAACTGCTAAAAAGCTTTAAAACCATATATTTCCTATGGTATTTCCTGTAAATGGTCTTTTCCATCTATTATGTCAGTAGTTACATGCTTGCTAAATAAAACTTAATCACTTTTGATGCTTTTGTGCTTAAAGGCCTTAACTGCTTGAACCCCGATAAATGCTGCTTGCAGCTTTAATTATTAGGGGTTCAAGCACGAAGTGCTGAAACCCTATTGTAATTGTGCTGATTTTTATTATTATTATTAGGGGTTCAAGCACGAAGTGCTGAAACCCTATTGTAATTGTGCTGATTTTTATTAGGGGTTCAAGCACGAAGTGCTGAAACCCTATTGTAATTGTGCTGATTTTTATTATTATTATTATTATTATTATTCTGCCGTAAAACGCATCGTGCAGCCCAAACCGTAAGGGCTAGAGCTTTGAAACTTTGCCATATGGTAGTACAAAAATCGAGGAGAGGTTATCAAATTATGACCCCGATTGGCCCATAGGTGGCGCTATAGCAACCAAAAGCGCGAAACTGCTCATAACTCCTAGACCGTAAGTCATAGACTCAAGTGTCTTATATCATTGGAAAGCTGGACGCCTGACGAACAAAACGTATATCTCCGATTTTATTTCCGCCATGATAGATTTTCCGCCATTTTGAATTTTGTCGAAAATCTACTTTTGCGAACTAGTCCCTGGTTTTTTGCCCGATCGGAACCAAACCAGTGCAGAATTGTTCTCTGGAGTCTGAATATCAATAATTATCAAAAAAAAGTTGAAATTTCGATTCACGGTCGCTAGGGGGTGCAAAATTAACGTTGTGGGAGGAGCCTATTTTACTAAAATGGCTATAACTCCAGAAGTAAAAGAGGTATTTTAACCAAACCTGGTACACATGTGTAAGACGTCAATATGAGGTCACGGTAAAAAAATCGCGGCGATTGGTCACATGGTGGCGCTATAACATGAAAAAAACATAAAACAGGCTATAACCACCTGACCGTTAGTCCGATTGACTTGAAAATTGGTATGCAGTGTCTTGGTCCAAGGTGCCATGTATGTCTATGAGGACATTGGTGTATCTCAAAAAACATGGCCGCCATCGGCCAATGAAGTTTGAGCACCTATTAGACAAGGTTAACGGAGGCCTATCGGAACGAAACTCGGTGGGCATGTTCGACTCATGGCCCTAGAGGTCTGTAAGAATTTTAAAAGAAATCGGCCACTAGTTGGCGCTAACGAGTTTTATGGCTCTGTAATCACGTGGTGTTACACTTATTGTCACAAAATGCATACCATTTGATAGATCTCCTCTTGTTGAACAACTTTGCCTCAAGAACCATTGCTGTCAATCAAACCGTTCATTAAATATTCGTAATTATGTTAAAAACCTACTTTTGCGAACTAGTCCTAGGTTTTTCGCCCGATCAGAACCAAACGAGTCTAGGACAATTCTATGGACTCTCAAGATCAATAATTATCAAAAAAAAGTTGAACTTTTGCATTTTTCGCATGGGTATATTGGGTCATAAAGAAAATGGGCGTGGCAAAATGCACTCAAAAGCCTATAAATCCTAAACAAAAACTCAGAACTTCACGAAAATTGGTGAGCTTATGTGCCATAACATCATTAACAAGCATGCAAAATTTCATGGAGATCGGACTATAGATGGTGCTATAACTGTTAAAAAGCTTTAAAAAACACATATTTCCTATGGTAAATTGCCTGTATTGGCTGTAAATGGACTTTTCCATCTATTATTTCAGTGGTTAAAAGCTTTCTAAATAAATCTTAATGTCTTAAATGCTTATGTGCCTAAAGGCCTTAAATGCTTGAACCCCGATAAATGCTGCTTGCAGCTTTAATTATTATTATTATTATTATTATTCTGCCGTAAAACGCATCGTGCAGCCCAAACCGTAAGGGCTAGAGCTTTGAAACTTTGCCATATGGTAGTACAAAAATCGAGGAGAGGTTATCAAATTATGACCCCGATTGGCCCATAGGTGGCGCTATAGCAACCAAAAGCGCGAAACTGCTCATAACTCCTAGACCGTAAGTCATAGACTCAAGTGTCTTATATCATTGGAAAGCTGGACGCCTGACGAACAAAACGTATATCTCCGATTTTATTTCCGCCATGATAGATTTTCCGCCATTTTGAATTTTGTCGAAAATCTACTTTTGCGAACTAGTCCCTGGTTTTTTGCCCGATCGGAACCAAACCAGTGCAGAATTGTTCTCTGGAGTCTGAATATCAATAATTATCAAAAAAAAGTTGAAATTTCGATTCACGGTCGCTAGGGGGTGCAAAATTAACGTTGTGGGAGGAGCCTATTTTACTAAAATGGCTATAACTCCAGAAGTAAAAGAGGTATTTTAACCAAACCTGGTACACATGTGTAAGACGTCAATATGAGGTCACGGTAAAAAAATCGCGGCGATTGGTCACATGGTGGCGCTATAACATGAAAAAAACATAAAACAGGCTATAACCACCTGACCGTTAGTCCGATTGACTTGAAAATTGGTATGCAGTGTCTTGGTCCAAGGTGCCATGTATGTCTATGAGGACATTGGTGTATCTCAAAAAACATGGCCGCCATCGGCCAATGAAGTTTGAGCACCTATTAGACAAGGTTAACGGAGGCCTATCGGAACGAAACTCGGTGGGCATGTTCGACTCATGGCCCTAGAGGTCTGTAAGAATTTTAAAAGAAATCGGCCACTAGTTGGCGCTAACGAGTTTTATGGCTCTGTAATCACGTGGTGTTACACTTATTGTCACAAAATGCATACCATTTGATAGATCTCCTCTTGTTGAACAACTTTGCCTCAAGAACCATTGCTGTCAATCAAACCGTTCATTAAATATTCGTAATTATGTTAAAAACCTACTTTTGCGAACTAGTCCTAGGTTTTTCGCCCGATCAGAACCAAACGAGTCTAGGACAATTCTATGGACTCTCAAGATCAATAATTATCAAAAAAAAGTTGAACTTTTGCATTTTTCGCATGGGTATATTGGGTCATAAAGAAAATGGGCGTGGCAAAATGCACTCAAAAGCCTATAAATCCTAAACAAAAACTCAGAACTTCACGAAAATTGGTGAGCTTATGTGCCATAACATCATTAACAAGCATGCAAAATTTCATGGAGATCGGACTATAGATGGTGCTATAACTGTTAAAAAGCTTTAAAAAACACATATTTCCTATGGTAAATTGCCTGTATTGGCTGTAAATGGACTTTTCCATCTATTATTTCAGTGGTTAAAAGCTTTCTAAATAAATCTTAATGTCTTAAATGCTTATGTGCCTAAAGGCCTTAAATGCTTGAACCCCGATAAATGCTGCTTGCAGCTTTAATTATTATTATTATTCTGCCGTAAAACGCATCGTGCAGCCCAAACCGTAAGGGCTAGAGCTTTGAAACTTTGCCATATGGTAGTACAAAAATCGAGGAGAGGTTATCAAATTATGACCCCGATTGGCCCATAGGTGGCGCTATAGCAACCAAAAGCGCGAAACTGCTCATAACTCCTAGACCGTAAGTCATAGACTCAAGTGTCTTATATCATTGGAAAGCTGGACGCCTGACGAACAAAACGTATATCTCCGATTTTATTTCCGCCATGATAGATTTTCCGCCATTTTGAATTTTGTCGAAAATCTACTTTTGCGAACTAGTCCCTGGTTTTTTGCCCGATCGGAACCAAACCAGTGCAGAATTGTTCTCTGGAGTCTGAATATCAATAATTATCAAAAAAAAGTTGAAATTTCGATTCACGGTCGCTAGGGGGTGCAAAATTAACGTCGTGGGAGGAGCCTATTTTACTAAAATGGCTATAACTCCAGAAGTAAAAGAGGTATTTTAACCAAACCTGGTACACATGTGTAAGACGTCAATATGAGGTCACGGTAAAAAATCGCGGCGATTGGTCACATGGTGGCGCTATAACATGAAAAAAACATAAAACAGGCTATAACCACCTGACCGTTAGTCCGATTGACTTGAAAATTGGTATGCAGTGTCTTGGTCCAAGGTGCCATGTATGTCTATGAGGACATTGGTGTATCTCAAAAATCATGGCCGCCATCGGCCAATGAAGTTTGAGCACCTATTAGACAAGGTTAACGGAGGCCTATCGGAACGAAACTCGGTGGGCATGTTCGACTCATGGCCCTAGAGGTCTGTAAGAATTTTAAAAGAAATCGGCCACTAGTTGGCGCTAACGAGTTTTATGGCTCTGTAATCACGTGGTGTTACACTTATTGTCACAAAATGCATACCATTTGATAGATCTCCTCTTGTTGAACAACTTTGCCTCAAGAACCATTGCTGTCAATCAAACCGTTCATTAAATATTCGTAATTATGTTAAAAACCTACTTTTGCGAACTAGTCCTAGGTTTTTCGCCCGATCAGAACCAAACGAGTCTAGGACAATTCTATGGACTCTCAAGATCAATAATTATCAAAAAAAAGTTGAACTTTTGCATTTTTCGCATGGGTATATTGGGTCATAAAGAAAATGGGCGTGGCAAAATGCACTCAAAAGCCTATAAATCCTAAACAAAAACTCAGAACTTCACGAAAATTGGTGAGCTTATGTGCCATAACATCATTAACAAGCATGCAAAATTTCATGGAGATCGGACTATAGATGGTGCTATAACTGTTAAAAAGCTTTAAAAAACACATATTTCCTATGGTAAATTGCCTGTATTGGCTGTAAATGGACTTTTCCATCTATTATTTCAGTGGTTAAAAGCTTTCTAAATAAATCTTAATGTCTTAAATGCTTATGTGCCTAAAGGCCTTAAATGCTTGAACCCCGATAAATGCTGCTTGCAGCTTTAATTAGGGGTTCAAGCACGAAGTGCTGAAACCCTATTGTAATTGTGCTGATTTTTATTATTAGGGGTTCAAGCACGAAGTGCTGAAACCCTATTGTAATTGTGCTGATTTTTATTATTATTATTATTATTATTATTCTGCCGTAAAACGCATCGTGCAGCCCAAACCGTAAGAGCTGGAACTTTGAAACTTTGACAGATGGTAGTACAAAAATCGAGGAAAGGTTCAGAGATTATGACCCCGATTGGCCCATAGGTGGCGCTATAACAACCAAAAGCGCGAACCTGCTCATAACTCCTAGACCGTATGTCGTAGACTCAAGTGTCTTATATCATTGGAAAGCTGGACGCCTGACGAACAAAACGTATATCTCCGATTTCATTTCCGCCATGATAGATTTTCCGCCATTTTGAATTTTGTCAAAAATCTACTTTTGCGAACTAGTCCCTGGTTTTTTGCCCGATTGGAACCAAACTAGTGCAGAAATGTTCTCTGGAGACTGAATATCAATAATTATCGAAAAAAAGTGGAAATTTCGATTCACGGTCGCTAAGGGGCGCCAAAACGTACGTTGTGGGAGGGGCCTATTTTACTAAAATGGCTATAACTCCCGATGTAAATGAGGTATCTTCACCAAACTTGGTACACATGTGTATGAGCTTACTCTGGGGTCACAGTAAAAAAATCGCGACGATTGGCCTCATGGTGGCGCTATAAAATGAAAAAAACATAAAACAGGCTATAACCACCTGACCGTTAGTTCGATTGACTTGAAAATTGGTATGCAGTGTCTTGGTCCAAGGTGCCATGTATGTGTATGAGGACATTGGCGTATCTCAAAAAACATGGCCGCCATTGGCCAACGAAGTTTGAGCACCTATTAGACAAGGTTAACGGAGGCCGATCGGAACGAAACTCAATGGGCATGTTCGGCTCATGGCCCTAAAGGTCTGTAAGAATTTTGAAAGAAATCGGCCACTAGTTGGCGCTAACGAGTTTTACGGCTCTGTAATCACGTGGTGTTACAAATATCCACACAATATGCATATCATTTGATAGATCTCCTCATCCTGAACAACTTTGCCTCAAGAACCATTGCTGTCAATCAAACTGTTCATTAATTATTCATTAATATGTTAAAAACCTACTTTTGCGAACTAGTCCTAGGTTTTTTGCCCGATCGGAACCAGACCAGTCTAGGACAATTCTCTGGACTCTCTAGATCAATAATTATCAAAAAAAAGTTGAACTTTTGCATTTGGATGGCTGTAATAGGGTAATTTATAAAATGGGCGTGTCAAAATACATTAAAAAGCCTATAAATCCTAAATAAAAACTCAGAACTTCACAAAAATTGGTAAGCATATGTGACATAACATCATTAACAAGCATGAAAAATTCTATGGAGATCGGACGATAGGTGGCGCTATAACTGTTAAAAAGCTTTAAAATCATATATTTCCTATGGTAAACTGCCTGTATTGGCTGTAAATGGTCTTTTCCATCTCTGATCATATAATTTTCATATCATAATGTTCAAAACTAGTGCAATACAATTCTCTGGACTCACTAGATCAATAATTGTCAGAAAAAGTTGAACTACTTCATTTGGATAGCTATAATAGGTTCACTTCAAGATCTGGCCTTTACCAAGTGTCCCCGAAAGCCTATATCTCTTTAATCAATGCTCAGACCTTCTTAAAAACAAGTCAGAACGTGTGAAATATCACCCTGAACAAGCATGAAAATTTTCAGACAGATCGGACAAAATTTGCCTCTATAACAGTTAAAAAGGTGAAAATGATATGAATTAATGGCATGTTAAGCCAATAAGTGGTATTTTACTGCCCCCTGCTGTTTAAAATAGTCATTTTCTCATATTGGTATTGGTATCAGCCATGGTAAATCATGATAAATGATGGTGTGTGTGTGTGTGTGTGTGTGTGTGTGTGTGTGTGTGTGTGTGTGTGTGTGTGTGTGTGTGTGTGTGTGTGTGTGTGTGTGTGTGTGTGGTACAAATATAACAAAGGTTTTATTTTCCAACATGAAAACAAACATAACAGAGTGCTAGTGCACAAACAATAACCGACAATGATAATGGATGAGAGGGGAACTTAAATACACAGATCAAGACAAGGACAACAGGTGACGGTTATGATGATGAGGAGCAGGTGATGACGAGGAGGGTGATGAGGAGCAGGTGCAGGTGATGACGACAGATGGTGAATGTGATGAAGACAAAAGGTGAATGTGATGAAGGTGAATGTGACACCAATATCACTGAAACATTTGTGTGTGTGTGTGTGTGTGTGTGTGTGTGTGTGTGTGTGTGTGTGTGTGTAGCATTATTGTGTGTAGCATATGTAGCAAGTATGCATTATTGAGTTAACATGGAAACACTGGTTTGCTTTAGTGCAGAAAACTGGTCAAAATCATGAGGTTTAAAGTGAAAGTGAGCCAATAAGTGGTCTTCTACTGCCCTCTGCTGGCCATTCTACTTATTAATTAAATTTTTCCACATGTGCTTGCATTTATACTTGAATACACACTAAAAATCACTTATATAGCAATAACTATTATAACAATCATATTTTGTCAGTGTTAATCACTTTATTTGCACTGACACTTCAAATAATTGCTAGTAATGTGGTAAATCATGGTAAATCATGGTTAACTATGCTGTGTGTGTGTGTGTGTGTGTGTGTAAGCATGCATTGAGTTAACATGGATAAACTGGTTTGCTTTAGTGCAGAAAACTGGTTTAAAGTGAAAGTGAGCCAATAAGTGGTCTTCTACTGCCCTCTGCTGGCCATTCTACTTATTAATGAAATATTTCAACATGTGCTTGCATTCATACTTGAATACACACTAAAAAAATCACTTATATAGCAATAACTATTATAACACAATCATATTTTGTCAGTGTTAACCACTTTATTTGCACTGACACTTCAAATAATTGCTAGTAATGTGATAAATCAGGCTAGAAACATGGTAAATCAAAGTAAATAATCCTAGATTGTCGTTTATCTCCTGGTAAATAATACTAGAACGTGGTATATCATGGTAAATCATGGTTAACTATGCTGTGTGTGTATGTGTGTGTGTGTGTGTGTGTGTGTGTGTGTGTGTGTGTGTGTGTGTGTGTGTGTGTGTTTGTGTGTGTGTGTGTGTGTGTGTGTGTGTGTGTGTGTGTGTGTGTGTGTGTGTGTGTGTGTGTGTGTAAGCATGCATTGAGTTAACATGGAAAAACTGGTTTGCTTTAGTGCAGAAAACTGGTTTAAAGTGAAAGTGAGCCAATAAGTGGTCTTCTACTGCCCTCTGCTGGCCAGTCTACTTAATAATGAAATATTTTACATGTGCTTTTGCATTCATACTTGGACACACACTAAAAATCACGTATATAACTAACTATTATAACACAATAATATTTTGTCAGTGTTCATCACCTCATTTGCACTGACACTTCACATATTTGCTAGTAATGTGGTTAATCATGCTAGAAACATTGTAAATCATAGTAAATAATACTGAAATGAGGTGTATCAAGGTAAATCATGCTAGAATCCTAATAAATCATTCTGGAACATGGTATATGATAGTAAATCATGCTAGAATCATATTAAATAATTCTAGAATGTGGCAAATCGTTGTGGGAGGAGCCTATTTTACTCAAATGGCTATAACTCAAGAAGTAAATGAGATATCTTCACCAAACTCAGTACACATGTGTATGGGTTCAATTTGAGGTCACAGTAAACAATTCTATGGAGATCGGAGCATAGGTGGCGCTATAACTGTTAAAAAGCTTTAAAACCATATATATCCCATGGCAAATTGCCTGTATTGGCTGTAAATGGTCTTTTCCATCTATTATGTCAGTGGTTACATGCTTGCTAAATAAATCTTAATAACTTTTGATGCTTTTGTGCTTAAATGCCTTAAAGGCCTTAACTGCTTGAACCCCGATAAATGCTGCTTGCAGCTTTAATTATTATTATTATTATTATTATTCCGCCGTAAAACGCATCGTGCAGCCCAAACCGTAAGAGCTGGAACTTTGAAACTTTGACAGATGGTAGTACAAAAATCGAGGAAAGGTTCAGAGATTATGACCCCGATTGGCCCATAGGTGGCGCTATAACAACCAAAAGCGCAAAACTGCTCATAACTCCTAGACCGTATGTCGTAGACTCAAGTGTCTTATATCATTGGAAAGCTGGACGCCTGACGAACAAAACGTATATCTCCGATTTCATTTCCGCCATGATAGATTTTCCGCCATTTTGAATTTTGTCAAAAATCTACTTTTGCAAACTAGTCCCTGGTTTTTTGCCCGATTGGAACCAAACTAGTGCAGAAATGTTCTCTGGAGACTGAATATCAATAATTATCGAAAAAAGTGGAAATTTCGATTCCCGGTCGCTAAGGGGCGCCAAAACGTACGTTGTGGGAGGGGCCTATTTTACTAAAATGGCTATAACTCCCGATGTAAATGAGGTATCTTCACCAAACTTGGTACACATGTGTATGAGCTTACTTTGGGGTCACAGTAAAAAAATCGCGACGATTGGCCTCATGGTGGCGCTATAAAATGAAAAAAACATAAAAAAGGGTATAACCACCTGACCGTTAGTCCGATTGACTTGAAAATTGGTATGCAGTGTCTTGGTCCAAGGTGCCATGTATGTCTATGAGGACATTGGCGTATCTCAAAAAACATGGCCGCCATTGGCCAACGAAGTTTGAGCACCTATTAGACAAGGTTAACGGAGGCCGATCAGAACGAAACTCAATGGGCATGTTCGGCTCATGGCCCTAAAGGTCTGTAAGAATTTTGAAAGAAATCGGCCACTAGTTGGCGCTAACGAGTTTTACGGCTCTGTAATCACGTGGTGTTACAAATATCCACACAATATGCATATCATTTGATAGATCTCCTCATCCTGAACAACTTTGCCTCAAGAACCATTGCTGTCAATCAAACTGTTCATTAATTATTCATTAATATGTTAAAAACCTACTTTTGCGAACTAGTCCTAGGTTTTTTGCCCGATCGGAACCAGACCAGTCTAGGACAATTCTCTGGACTCTCTAGATCAATAATTATCAAAAAAAAAGTTGAACTTTTGCATTTGGATGGCTGTAATAGGGTAATTTATAAAATGGGCGTGTCAAAATACATTAAAAAGCCTATAAATCCTAAATAAAAACTCAGAACTTCACAAAAATTGGTCAGCATATGTGACATAAAATCATTAACAAGCATGAAAAATTCTATGGAGATCGGACGATAGGTGGCGCTATAACTGTTAAAAAGCTTTAAAATCATATATTTCCTATGGTAAACTGCCTGTATTGGCTGTAAATGGTCTTTTCCATCTCTGATCATATAATTTTCATATCATAATGTTCAAAACTAGTGCAATACAATTCTCTGGACTCACTAGATCAATAATTGTCAGAAAAAGTTGAACTACTTCATTTGGATAGCTATAATAGGTTCACTTCAAAATCTGGCCTTTACCAAGTGTCCCCGAAAACCTATATCTCTTTAATCAATGCTCAGACCTTCTTAAAAACAAGTCAGAACGTGTGAAATATCACCCTGAACAAGCATGAAAATTTTCAGACAGATCGGACAAAATTTGCCTCTATAACAGTTAAAAAGGTGAAAATGATATGAATTAATGGCATGTTAAGCCAATAAGTGGTATTTTACTGCCCCCTGCTGTTTAAAATAGTCATTTTCTCATATTGGTATTGGTATCAGCCATGGTAAATCATGATAAATGATGGTGTGTGTGTGTGTGTGTGTGTGTGTGTGTGTGTGTGTGTGTGTGTGGTACAAATATAACAAAGGTTTTATTTTCCAACAGGAAAACAAACATAACAGAGTGCTAGTGCACAAACAATAACCGACAATGATAATGGATGAGAGGGGAACTTAAATACACAGATCAAGACAAGGACAACAGGTGACGGTTATGATGATGAGGAGCAGGTGATGATGAGGAGGGTGATGAGGAGCAGGTGCAGGTGATGACGACAGATGGTGAATGTGATGAAGACAGAAGGTGAATGTGATGAAGGTGAATGTGACACCAATATCACTGAAACATTTGTGTGTGTGTGTGTGTGTGTGTGTGTGTGTAGCATTATTGTGTGTAGCATATGTAGCAAGTATGCATTATTGAGTTAACATGGAAACACTGGTTTGCTTTAGTGCAGAAAACTGGTCAAAATCATGAGGTTTAAAGTGAAAGTGAGCCAATAAGTGGTCTTCTACTGCCCTCTGCTGGCCATTCTACTTAATTAAATTTTTCCACATGTGCTTGCATTTATACTTGAATACACACTAAAAATCACTTATATAGCAATAACTATTATAACATAATCATATTTTGTCAGTGTTAATCACTTTATTTGCACTGACACTTCAAATAATTGCTAGTAATGTGGTAAATCATGGTAAATCATGGTTAACTATGCTGTGTGTTTGTGTGTGTGTGTGTGTGTGTGTGTGTGTGTGTGTGTGTGTGTGTGTGTGTGTGTGTGTGTGTGTGTGTGTGTGTAAGCATGCATTGAGTTAACATGGATAAACTGGTTTGCTTTAGTGCAGAAAACTGGTTTAAAGTGAAAGAGAGCCAATAAGTGGTCTTCTACTGCCCTCTGCTGGCCATTCTACTTATTAATGAAATATTTCAACATGTGCTTGCATTCATACTTGAATACACACTAAAAAAATCACTTATATAGCAATAACTATTATAACACAATCATATTTTGTCAGTGTTAACCACTTTATTTGCACTGACACTTCAAATAATTGCTAGTAACGTGATAAATCAGGCTAGAAACATGGTAAATCAAAGTAAATAATCCTAGATTGTCGTTTATCTCCTGGTAAATAATACTAGAACGTGGTATATCATGGTAAATCATGGTTAACTATGCTGTGTGTGTATGTGTGTGTGTGTGTGTGTGTGTGTGTGTGTGTGTGTGTGTGTGTGTGTGTGTGTGTGTTTGTGTGTGTTTGTGTGTGTGTGTGTGTGTGTGTGTGTGTGTGTGTGTGTGTGTGTGTGTGTAAGCATGCATTGAGTTAACATGGAAAAACTGGTTTGCTTTAGTGCAGAAAACTGGTTTAAAGTGAAAGTGAGCCAATAAGTGGTCTTCTACTGCCCTCTGCTGGCCATTCTACTTAATAATGAAATATTTTACATGTGCTTTTGCATTCATACTTGGACACACACTAAAAATCACGTATATAACTAACTATTATAACACAATAATATTTTGTCAGTGTTCATCACCTCATTTGCACTGACACTTCACATAATTGCTAGTAATGTGGTTAATCATGCTAGAAACATTGTAAATCAGTAAATAATACTGAAATGAGGTGTATCAAGGTAAATCATGCTAGAATCCTAATAAATCATTCTGGAACATGGTATATGATAGTAAATCATGCTAGAATCATATTAAATAATTCTAGAATGTGGCAAATCGTTGTGGGAGGAGCCTATTTTACTCAAATGGCTATAACTCAAGAAGTAAATGAGATATCTTCACCAAACTCAGTACACATGTGTATGGGTTCAATTTGAGGTCACAGTAAACAATTCTATGGAGATCGGAGCATAGGTGGCGCTATAACTGTTAAAAAGCTTTAAAACCATATATATCCCATGGCAAATTGCCTGTATTGGCTGTAAATGGTCTTTTCCATCTATTATGTCAGTGGTTACATGCTTGCTAAATAAATCTTAATAACTTTTGATGCTTTTGTGCTTAAAAGCCTTAAAGGCCTTAACTGCTTGAACCCCGATAAATGCTGCTTGCAGCTTTAATTAGGGGTTCAAGCACGAAGTGCTGAAACCCTATTGTAATTGTGCTGATTTTTATTAGGGGTTCAAGCACGAAGTGCTGAAACCCTATTGTAATTGTGCTGATTTTTAGGGGTTCAAGCACGAAGTGCTGAAACCCTATTGTAATTGTGCTGATTTTTATTATTATTATTATTATTATTATTCTGCCGTAAAACGCATCGTGCAGCCCAAACCGTAAGGGCTAGAGCTTTGAAACTTTGCCATATGGTAGTACAAAAATCGAGGAGAGGTTATCAAATTATGACCCCGATTGGCCCATAGGTGGCGCTATAGCAACCAAAAGCGCGAAACTGCTCATAACTCCTAGACCGTAAGTCATAGACTCAAGTGTCTTATATCATTGGAAAGCTGGACGCCTGACGAACAAAACGTATATCTCCGATTTTATTTCCGCCATGATAGATTTTCCGCCATTTTGAATTTTGTCGAAAATCTACTTTTGCGAACTAGTCCCTGGTTTTTTGCCCGATCGGAACCAAACCAGTGCAGAATTGTTCTCTGGAGTCTGAATATCAATAATTATCAAAAAAAAGTTGAAATTTCGATTCACGGTCGCTAGGGGGTGCAAAATTAACGTTGTGGGAGGAGCCTATTTTACTAAAATGGCTATAACTCCAGAAGTAAAAGAGGTATTTTAACCAAACCTGGTACACATGTGTAAGACGTCAATATGAGGTCACGGTAAAAAAATCGCGGCGATTGGTCACATGGTGGCGCTATAACATGAAAAAAACATAAAACAGGCTATAACCACCTGACCGTTAGTCCGATTGACTTGAAAATTGGTATGCAGTGTCTTGGTCCAAGGTGCCATGTATGTCTATGAGGACATTGGTGTATCTCAAAAAACATGGCCGCCATCGGCCAATGAAGTTTGAGCACCTATTAGACAAGGTTAACGGAGGCCTATCGGAACGAAACTCGGTGGGCATGTTCGACTCATGGCCCTAGAGGTCTGTAAGAATTTTAAAAGAAATCGGCCACTAGTTGGCGCTAACGAGTTTTATGGCTCTGTAATCACGTGGTGTTAGATATATTGTCACAAAATGCATATCATTTGATAGATCTGCTCATGCTGAACAACTTTGCCTCTAGAACCATTGCTGTCAATCAAACCGTTCATTAAATATTCATGAATATGTTAAAAACCTACTTTTGCGAACTAGTCCCTGGTTTTTTGCCCGATCGGAACCAGACCAGTCTAGGACAATTCTATGGACTCTCTAGATCAATAATTATCAAAAAAAAGTTGAACTTTTGTATTTGTATGGCTGTAATAGGGTCATTTATAAAATGGGTATGGCAAAATACACTCAAAAGCCTATAAATCCTAAATGAAAACTCAGAACTTCACAAAAATTGGTGAGCATATGTGTCATAACATCACAAACAAGCTTGCAAAATTTTATGGAGATTGGACAATAGTTGGCGCTATAACTGTTAAAAAGCTTTAAAACCATATATTTCTATGGTAAACTGCCTGTATTGGCTGTAAATGGTCTTTTCCATGTCTGATCATATAATTTTCATATCATAATGTTCAAAACTAGTGCAATACAATTCTCTGGACTCACTAGATCAATAATTGTCAGAAAAAGTTGAACTACTTCATTTGGATAGCTATAATAGGTTCACTTCAAAATCTGGCCTTTACCAAGTGTCCCCGAAAGCCTATATCTCTTTAATCAATGCTCAGACCTTCTTAAAAACAAGTCAGAACGTGTGAAATATCACCCTGAACAAGCATGAAAATTTTCAGACAGATCGGACAAAATTTGCCTCTATAACAGTTAAAAAGGTGAAAATGATATGATTTAATGGCATGTTAAGCCAATAAGTGGTATTTTACTGCCCCCTGCTGTTTAAAATAGTCATTTTCTCATATTGGTATTGGTATCAGCCATGGTAAATCATGATAAATGATGGTGTGTGTGTGTGTGTGTGTGTGTGTGTGTGTGTGTGTGTGTGTGTGTGTGTGGTACAAATATAACAAAGGTTTTATTTTCCAACATGAAAACAAACATAACAGAGTGCTAGTGCACAAACAATAACCGACAATGATAATGGATGAGAGGGGAACTTAAATACACAGATCAAGACAAGGACAACAGGTGACGGTTATGATGATGAGGAGCAGGTGATGATGAGGAGGGTGATGAGGAGCAGGTGCAGGTGATGACGACAGATGGTGAATGTGATGAAGACAGAAGGTGAATGTGATGAAGGTGAATGTGACACCAATATCACTGAAACATTTGTGTGTGTGTGTGTGTGTGTGTGTGTGTGTGTGTGTGTGTGTGTGTGTGTGTGTGTGTGTGTGTGTGTGTGTGTGTGTGTGTGTAGCATTATTGTGTGTAGCATATGTAGCAATTATGCATTATTGAGTTAACATGGAAACACTGGTTTGCTTTAGTGCAGAAAACTGGTCAAAATCATGAGGTTTAAAGTGAAAGTGAGCCAATAAGTGGTCTTCTACTGCCCTCTGCTGGCCATTCTACTTATTAATTAAATTTTTCCACATGTGCTTGCATTTATACTTGAATACACACTAAAAATCACTTATATAGCAATAACTATTATAACACAATCATATTTTGTCAGTGTTAATCACTTTATTTGCACTGACACTTCAAATAATTGCTAGTAATGTGGTAAATCATGGTAAATCATGGTTAACTATGCTGTGTGTGTGTGTGTGTGTGTGTGTGTGTGTGTGTGTGTGTGTGTGTGTGTGTGTGTGTGTGTGTGTGTGTGTGTGTGTGTGTGTAAGCATGCATTGAGTTAACATGGATAAACTGGTTTGCTTTAGTGCAGAAAACTGGTTTAAAGTGAAAGTGAGCCAATAAGTGGTCTTCTACTGCCCTCTGCTGGCCATTCTACTTATTAATGAAATATTTCAACATGTGCTTGCATTCATACTTGAATACACACTAAAAAAATCACTTATATAGCAATAACTATTATAACACAATCATATTTTGTCAGTGTTAATCACTTTATTTGCACTGACACTTCAACTAATTGCTAGTAATGTGATAAATCAGGCTAGAAACATGGTAAATCAAAGTAAATAATACTAGATTGTCGTTTATCTCCTGGTAAATAATACTAGAACGTGGTATATCATGGTAAATCATGGTTAACTATGCTGTGTGTGTATGTGTGTGTGTGTGTGTATGTGTGTGTGTGTGTGTGTGTGTGTGTGTGTGTGTGTGTGTGTGTGTGTGTGTGTGTGTGTGTGTGTGTGTAAGCATGCATTGAGTTAACATGGAAAAACTGGTTTGCTTTAGTGCAGAAAACTGGTTTAAAGTGAAAGTGAGCCAATAAGTGGTCTTCTAGTGCCCTCTGCTGGCCATTCTACTTAATAATGAAATATTTTACATGTGCTTTTGCATTCATACTTGGACACACACTAAAAATCACGTATATAACTAACTATTATAACACAATAATATTTTGTCAGTGTTCATCACCTCATTTGCACTGACACTTCACATAATTGCTAGTAATGTGGTTAATCATGCTAGAAACATTGTAAATCATAGTAAATAATACTGAAATGAGGTGTATCAAGGTAAATCATGCTAGAATCCTAATAAATCATTCTGGAACATGGTATATGATAGTAAATCATGCTAGAATCATATTAAATAATTCTAGAATGTGGCAAATCGTCGTGGGAGGAGCCTATTTTACTCAAATGGCTATAACTCAAGAAGTAAATGAGATATCTTCACCAAACTCAGTACACATGTGTATGGGTTCAATTTGAGGTCACAGTAAACAATTTTATGGAGATCGGACCATAGGTGGCGCTATAACTGTTAAAAAGCTTTAAAACCATATATATCCCATGGCAAATTGCCTGTATTGGCTGTAAATGGTCTTTTCCATCTATTATGTCAGTGGTTACATGCTTGCTAAATAAATCTTAATAACTTTTGATGCTTTTGTGCTTAAATGCCTTAAAGGCCTTAACTGCTTGAACCCCGATAAATGCTGCTTGCAGCTTTAATTATTATTATTATTATTATTATTATTCTGCCGTAAAACGCATCGTGCAGCCCAAACCGTAAGGGCTAGAGCTTTGAAACTTTGCCATATGGTAGTACAAAAATCGAGGAGAGGTTATCAAATTATGACCCCGATTGGCCCATAGGTGGCGCTATAGCAACCAAAAGCGCGAAACTGCTCATAACTCCTAGACCGTAAGTCATAGACTCAAGTGTCTTATATCATTGGAAAGCTGGACGCCTGACGAACAAAACGTATATCTCCGATTTTATTTCCGCCATGATAGATTTTCCGCCATTTTGAATTTTGTCGAAAATCTACTTTTGCGAACTAGTCCCTGGTTTTTTGCCCGATCGGAACCAAACCAGTGCAGAATTGTTCTCTGGAGTCTGAATATCAATAATTATCAAAAAAAAGTTGAAATTTCGATTCACGGTCGCTAGGGGGTGCAAAATTAACGTTGTGGGAGGAGCCTATTTTACTAAAATGGCTATAACTCCAGAAGTAAAAGAGGTATTTTAACCAAACCTGGTACACATGTGTAAGACGTCAATATGAGGTCACGGTAAAAAAATCGCGGCGATTGGTCACATGGTGGCGCTATAACATGAAAAAAACATAAAACAGGCTATAACCACCTGACCGTTAGTCCGATTGACTTGAAAATTGGTATGCAGTGTCTTGGTCCAAGGTGCCATGTATGTCTATGAGGACATTGGTGTATCTCAAAAAACATGGCCGCCATCGGCCAATGAAGTTTGAGCACCTATTAGACAAGGTTAACGGAGGCCTATCGGAACGAAACTCGGTGGGCATGTTCGACTCATGGCCCTAGAGGTCTGTAAGAATTTTAAAAGAAATCGGCCACTAGTTGGCGCTAACGAGTTTTATGGCTCTGTAATCACGTGGTGTTACACTTATTGTCACAAAATGCATACCATTTGATAGATCTCCTCTTGTTGAACAACTTTGCCTCAAGAACCATTGCTGTCAATCAAACCGTTCATTAAATATTCGTAATTATGTTAAAAACCTACTTTTGCGAACTAGTCCTAGGTTTTTCGCCCGATCAGAACCAAACGAGTCTAGGACAATTCTATGGACTCTCAAGATCAATAATTATCAAAAAAAAGTTGAACTTTTGCATTTTTCGCATGGGTATATTGGGTCATAAAGAAAATGGGCGTGGCAAAATGCACTCAAAAGCCTATAAATCCTAAACAAAAACTCAGAACTTCACGAAAATTGGTGAGCTTATGTGCCATAACATCATTAACAAGCATGCAAAATTTCATGGAGATCGGACTATAGATGGTGCTATAACTGTTAAAAAGCTTTAAAAAACACATATTTCCTATGGTAAATTGCCTGTATTGGCTGTAAATGGACTTTTCCATCTATTATTTCAGTGGTTAAAAGCTTTCTAAATAAATCTTAATGTCTTAAATGCTTATGTGCCTAAAGGCCTTAAATGCTTGAACCCCGATAAATGCTGCTTGCAGCTTTAATTATTATTATTATTATTATTATTCTGCCGTAAAACGCATCGTGCAGCCCAAACCGTAAGGGCTAGAGCTTTGAAACTTTGCCATATGGTAGTACAAAAATCGAGGAGAGGTTATCAAATTATGACCCCGATTGGCCCATAGGTGGCGCTATAGCAACCAAAAGCGCGAAACTGCTCATAACTCCTAGACCGTAAGTCATAGACTCAAGTGTCTTATATCATTGGAAAGCTGGACGCCTGACGAACAAAACGTTTATCTCCGATTTTATTTCCGCCATGATAGATTTTCCGCCATTTTGAATTTTGTCGAAAATCTACTTTTGCGAACTAGTCCCTGGGTTTTCGCCCGATCGGAAACAAACCAGTGCAGAATTGTTCTATGGAGTCTGAAGATCAATAATTATCGAAAAAAAGTTGAAATTTCGATTCATGGTTGCTAGGGGGTGCAAAATTAACGTTGTGGGAGGAGCCTATTTTACTAAAATGGCTATAACTCCAGAAGTAAAAGAGGTATTTTAACCAAACTTGGTACACATGTGTAAGAGGTCAATCTGAGGTCACAGTAAAAAAATCGCGGCGATTGGCCACATGGTGGCGCTATAACATGAAAAAAACATAAAACAGGCTATAACCACCTGACCGTTAGTCCGATTGACTTGAAAATTGGTATGCAGTGTCTTGGTCCAAGGTGCCATGTATGTCTATGAGGACATTGGCGTATCTCAAAAAACATGGCCGCCATCGGCCAATGAAGTTTGAGCACCGATTAGACAAGGTTAACGGAGGCCGATCGGAACGAAACTCGATGGGCATGTTCGTCTTATGGCCCTAGAGGTCTGTAAGAATTTTGAAAGAAATCAGCCACTAGTTGGCGCTAACGAGTTTTATGGCTCTGTAATCACGTGGTGTTACACTCATCCACACAATATGCATATCATTTGATAGATCTGCTCATGCTGAACAACTTTGCCTCAAGAACCATTGCTGTCAATCAAACCGTTCATTAAATATTCACGAATATGTCTAAAACCTACTTTTGCGAACTAGTCCTAGGTTTTTCGCCCGATCGGAACCAGACCAGTCTAGGACAATTCTCTGGACTCTCTAGATCAATAATTATCAAAAAAAAGTTGAACTTTTGCATTTGGATGGCTGTAATAGGGTCATTTATAAAATGGGCGTGGCAAAATACAGCCAAAAGCCTATAAATCATAAATGAAAATGCAGAACTTCACAAAAATTGGTCAGCATATGTGACATAACATCATTAACAAGCATGCAAAATTTTATGGAGATCGGACGATAGGTGGCGCTATAACTGTTAAAAAGCTTTAAAACCATATATTTCCTATGGTAAACTGCCTGTATTGGCTGTAAATGGTCTTTTCCATCTCTGATCATATAATTTTCATATCATAATGTTCAAAACTAGTGCAATACAATTCTCTGGACTCACTAGATCAATAATTGTCAGAAAAAGTTGAACTACTTCATTTGGATAGCTATAATAGGTTCACTTCATAATGTAGCCTTTACCAAGTGTCCCCGAAAGCCTATATCTCTTTAATGAATTACTCAGACCTTCTTAAAAACAAGTCAGAACATGTGAAATATCACTCTAAACATGCATGAAAATTTTCAGACAGATCGGACAAAATTTGCCTCTATAACAGTTAAAAAGGTGAAAATGATATGAATATAATGGCATGTTAAGCCAATAAGTGATATTTTACTGCCCCCTGCTGTTTAAAATAGGAATTTTGTCATATTGTTCTATAATTTATATTTAGACTTTATAAAATCCCTATTTTAACATTTACAATTACATTTAGTCAAAATCTATCTGTTAAAGTATTAGTACTGACAGTTTGATCACATCATATAGTTCAACTGTCTGTATCTACAACATAATGTGTGTGTAGTCTTAGGTTTCTGAATAAATTCTGAATCGTCTGATTAATAGCTTACAAAGACTTTGTGAAATGTTAATTGACCATTCAAATATATTTTCATAATGACATATCCCAATAGCATTGAAAAAACAACAACAACAACATTTGTCTTTGTGTGTGTGTGTGTGTGTGTGTGTGTGTGTGTGTGTGTGTGTGTGTGTGTGTGTGTGTGTGTAAGCATGCATTAAGTTAAAATGGTAAAACTGGTTTGCTTTTGTCACAGTTGTGTTCTGTCTGAGTATTGTTGTCTCTGATCACATGTCTTCCTTTGTTCTGTTTTCCCGCCACTCCTTGGTTTCCACGGTAACTGTCATTTAGTGCATCTGTCACACCTGTTTCCTCGTTAGTCTTGTCAGCTGTGTCTTGTTTCCCTGATCAGTTCTCCCATGTATTTAAGCCCTGAGTTTTGCCTTGTTCTTTGTCAGTTCTATGCTGTAATTAGAGTGTGTTGCTGCCTGTTCCGATATCCTGAGTTTAATTCCTATTAAACCTGCATCTTGTATGTTCATCCTTGTCTCCGCGTGCCTTCCTGCAACCATTCCGTGTTTAGCTTTAGTGGAGAAAACTGGTGAAAATAATGAAATTTAAAGTGAACCTGAGCCAATAAGTGGTCTTCTAGTGCCCTCTGCTGGCCATTCTACTTATTAATGAAGTCTTTTCACAGGTGATTTTGCGTCACTCTAGACACTTATAAAATCACTTATATAACAATAACTATTATAACAAAATCATATTTTGTCAGTGTTTATCACTTCATTTGCACTGACACTTCACGTGTTGTAAATCATGGTAAATCACGCTAGAAGCATGGTAAATCATAGTAAATAAATCTAAAATGTGGTGTATCAAGGTAAATCATGCTAGAATCCTGATAAATCATTCTAGAACGTGGTATATTATGGTAAATCATGCTAGAACAGGGTAAATAATGGTAAACCATGGTAAATCATGGTAAACTATGCTAGAACAGGGTAAATCATGGTAAACCATGGTAAATCATGGTAAACCATGGTAAATCATGATAAACTATAGTAAATCATGCTACAATGTGGTATATCATGGTAAATCATGCTAGAACATGGTAAATCAAGGTAAACTAAGATAAATTCATGGTCAACTATGCTAGAACAGGGTAAATCATGGTAAATCATGGTAAATCATGCTAAAACATGGTATTTTCCATCTATGATGTCAGTGGTTACATGCTTGCTAAATAAAACTTGATGTCTTTTGATGTTTTTGTGCTTAAAGGCCTTAAAGGCCTTAACTGCTTGAACCCCGATAAATGCTGCTTGCAGCTTTAATTATTATTATTATTCCGCCGTAAAACGCATCGTGCAGCCCAAACCGTAAGAGCTGGAACTTTGAAACTTTGACAGATGGTAGTACAAAAATCGAGGAAAGGTTCAGAGATTATGACCCCGATTGGCCCATAGGTGGCGCTATAACAACCAAAAGCGCGAAACTGCTCATAACTCCTAGACCGTATGTCGTAGACTCAAGTGTCTTATATCATTGGAAAGCTGGACGCCTGACGAACAAAACGTATATCTCCGATTTCATTTCCGCCATGATAGATTTTCCGCCATTTTGAATTTTGTCAAAAATCTACTTTTGCGAACTAGTCCCTGGTTTTTTTCCCGATTGGAACCAAACCAATGCAGAAATGTTCTCTGGAGACTGAATATCAATAATTATCGAAAAAAAGTGGAAATTTCGATTCACGGTCGCTAAGGGGCGCCAAAACGTACGTTGTGGGAGGGGCCTATTTTACTAAAATGGCTATAACTCCCGATGTAAATGAGGTATCTTCACCAAACTTGGTACACATGTGTATGAGCTTACTCTGGGGTCACAGTAAAAAAATCGCGACGATTGGCCTCATGGTGGCGCTATAAAATGAAAAAAACATAAAACAGGCTATAACCACCTGACCGTTAGTCCGATTGACTTGAAAATTGGTATGCAGTGTCTTGGTCCAAGGTGCCATATATGTGTATGAGGACATTGGCGTATCTCAAAAAACATGGCCGCCATCGGCCAACGAAGTTTGAGCACCTATTAGACAAGGTTAACGGAGGCCGATCGGAACGAAACTCAATGGGCATGTTCGGCTCATGGTCCTAAAGGTCTGTAAGAATTTTGAAAGAAATCAGCCACTAGTTGGCGCTAACGAGTTTTACGGCTCTGTAATCACGTGGTGTTACAAATATCCACACAATATGCATATCATTTGATAGATCTCCTCATCCTGAACAACTTTGCCTCAAGAACCATTGCTGTCAATCAAACTGTTCATTAATTATTCATTAATATGTTAAAAACCTACTTTTGCGAACTAGTCCTAGGTTTTTTGCCCGATCGGAACCAGACCAGTCTAGGACAATTCTCTGGACTCTCTAGATCAATAATTATCAAAAAAAAGTTGAACTTTTGCATTTGGATGGCTGTAATAGGGTCATTTATAAAATGGGCGTGTCAAAATACATTAAAAAGCCTATAAATCCTAAATAAAAACTCAGAACTTCACAAAAATTGGTCAGCATATGTGACATAACATCATTAACAAGCATGAAAAATTCTATGGAGATCGGACGATAGGTGGCGCTATAACTGTTAAAAAGCTTTAAAATCATATATTTCCTATGGTAAACTGCCTGTATTGGCTGTAAATGGTCTTTTCTATCTCTGATCATATAATTTTCATATCATAATGTTCAAAACTAGTGCAATACAATTCTCTGGACTCACTAGATCAATAATTGTCAGAAAAAGTTGAACTACTTCATTTGGATAGCTATAATAGGTTCACTTCAAAATCTGGCCTTTACCAAGTGTCCCCGAAAGCCTATATCTCTTTAATCAATGCTCAGACCTTCTTAAAAACAAGTCAGAACGTGTGAAATATCACCCTGAACAAGCATGAAAATTTTCAGACAGATCGGACAAAATTTGCCTCTATAACAGTTAAAAAGGTGAAAATGATATGAATTAATGGCATGTTAAGCCAATAAGTGGTATTTTACTGCCCCCTGCTGTTTAAAATAGTCATTTTCTCATATTGGTATTGGTATCAGCCATGGTAAATCATGATAAATGATGGTGTGTGTGTGTGTGTGTGTGTGTGTGTGTGTGTGTGTGTGTGTGTGTGTGTGGTACAAATATAACAAAGGTTTTATTTTCCAACATGAAAACAAACATAACAGAGTGCTAGTGCACAAACAATAACCGACAATGATAATGGATGAGAGGGGAACTTAAATACACAGATCAAGACAAGGACAACAGGTGACGGTTATGATGATGAGGAGCAGGTGATGATGAGGAGGGTGATGAGGAGCAGGTGCAGGTGATGACGACAGATGGTGAATGTGATGAAGACAGAAGGTGAATGTGATGAAGGTGAATGTGACACCAATATCACTGAAACATTTGTGTGTGTGTGTGTGTGTGTGTGTGTGTGTGTGTGTGTAGCATTATTGTGTGTAGCATATGTAGCAAGTATGCATTATTGAGTTAACATGGAAAAACTGGTTTGCTTTAGTGCAGAAAAATGGTCAAAATCATGAGGTTTAAAGTGAAAGTGAGCCAATAAGTGGTCTTCTACTGCCCTCTGCTGGCCATTTTCCACATGTGCTTGCATTTATACTTGAATACACACTAAAAATCACTTATATAGCAATAACTATTATAACACAATCATATTTTGTCAGTGTTAATCACTTTATTTGCACTGACACTTCAAATAATTGCTAGTAATGTGGTAAATCATGGAAAATCATGGTTAACTATGCTGTGTGTGTGTGTGTGTGTGTGTGTGTGTGTGTGTGTGTGTGTGTGTGTGTGTGTGTGTGTGTGTGTGTGTGTGTAAGCATGCATTGAGTTAACATGGATAAACTGGTTTGCTTTAGTGCAGAAAACTGGTTTAAAGTGAAAGTGAGCCAATAAGTGGTCTTCTACTGCCCTCTGCTGGCCATTCTACTTATTAATGAAATATTTCAACATGTGCTTGCATTCATACTTGAATACACACTAAAAAAATCACTTATATAGCAATAACTATTATAACACAATCATATTTTGTCAGTGTTAATCACTTTATTTGCACTGACACTTCAAATAATTGCTAGTAATGTGATAAATCAGGCTAGAAACATGGTAAATCAAAGTAAATAATACTAGATTGTCGTTTATCTCCTGGTAAATAATACTAGAACGTGGTATATCATGGTAAATCATGGTTAACTATGCTGTGTGTGTATGTGTGTGTGTGTGTGTGTGTGTGTGTGTGTAAGCATGCATTGAGTTAACATGGAAAAACTGGTTTGCTTTAGTGCAGAAAACTGGTTTAAAGTGAAAGTGAGCCAATAAGTGGTCTTCTAGTGCCCTCTGCTGGCCATTCTACTTAATAATGAAATATTTTACATGTGCTTTTGCATTCATACTTGGACACACACTAAAAATCACGTATATAACTAACTATTATAACACAATAATATTTTGTCAGTGTTCATCACCTCATTTGCACTGACACTTCACATAATTGCTAGTAATGTGGTTAATCATGCTAGAAACATTGTAAATCATAGTAAATAATACTGAAATGAGGTGTATCAAGGTAAATCATGCTAGAATCCTAATAAATCATTCTGGAACATGGTATATGATAGTAAATCATGCTAGAATCATATTAAAGGTGCTCTAAGTCATGTCACGCGTTTTTTAGGCCAAAACATTTTTTGTCACATACCGCAAACATCTCCTCACTATCCGCTAGCTGCCTGTCCCCTGAACACACTGTAAAAAAACGCGGTCTCTGTAGACACCACAGGCTCCACAAACTGCAACAAAAACAAACTGAGCAACAAACAGAGCGACCCGCAGCACGAAACACAACAAACTGTTCCAGCCAATAACCGACAAGAATGATGTGGGGGTGGGGTTCGGGGGTTAGTGCGCGGATGAGGAGGAGGGAGGGTCTAGCTAGCCTCCGTTTTGTTTGACAATAATTCGAATGTCAACAAGAAGAAACATCTCCCGGGATCGCTTAGACAACCTTTAAATAATTCTAGAATGTGGCAAATCGTTGTGGGAGGAGCCTATTTTACTCAAATGGCTATAACTCAAGAAGTAAATGAGATATCTTCACCAAACTCAGTACACATGTGTATGGGTTCAATTTGAGGTCACAGTAAACAATTTTATGGAGATCGGACCATAGGTGGCGCTATAACTGTTAAAAAGCTTTAAAACCATATGTATCCCATGGCAAATTGCCTGTATTGGCTGTGAATGGTCTTTTCCATCTATTATGTCAGTGGTTACATGCTTGCTAAATAAATCTTAATAACTTTTGATGCTTTTGTGCTTAAATGCCTTAAAGGCCTTAACTGCTTGAACCCCGATAAATGCTGCTTGCAGCTTTAATTAGGGGTTCAAGCACGAAGTGCTGAAACCCTATTGTAATTGTAAGGATTTTTATTATTATTATTATTATTCTTCTGCCGTAAAACGCATCGTGCAGCCCAAACTGTAAGGGCTGGAGACTTGAAACTTTGCCAGATGGTAGTACAAAAATCGAGGAGAGGTTCAAAGATTATGACCCCGATTGGCCCATAGGTGGCGCTATAACAACCAAAAGCGCGAAACTGCTCATAACTCATAGACCGTATGTCGTAGACTCAAGTGTCTTATATCATTGGAAAGCTGGAAACGTGATGAACAAAACGTATATCTCCGATTTCATTTCCGGTATGGAAATTTTTCCGCCATTTTGAATTTTGTCAAAAAACTACTTTTGCTAATTAGTCCTAGGTTTTTTGTCCGATCGGAACCAAACCAGTGCAGAAATGTTCTTTGGAGTCGGAAGATCAATAATTATCAAAAAAATTCGAAATTTCGATTCAAGGTCGCTAGGGGGCATAAAATAATCATTGTGGGAGGAGCCTATTTTACTAAAATGGCTATAACTCAAAAAGTAAATGAGATAGCTTAACCAAACTCGGTACACATTTGTACGGGTTCAGTCTGGGGTCACAGTAAAAAAATCGCGACGATTGAACATTAGGTGGCGCTATAACATGGAAAAAACATGAAAAGGGCTATAACCACCTGACCGTTAGTCCGATTGACTTGAAAATTGGTATGCAGTGTCTTGGCCCAAGGTGCCATATATGTCTATGAGGACATTGGCGTATCTCAAAAAACATGGCCGCCATTGGCCAATGAAGTTGAGCACCTATTAGACAAGGTTAACGGAGGCCGATCGGAACGAAACTCGATGGGCATGTTCATCTCATGGCCCTAGAGGTCTGTAAGAATTTTGAAAGAAATCGGCCACTAGTTGGCGCTAACGAGTTTAATGGCTCTGTAATCACGTGGTGTTACACTCATCCACACAATATGCATATCATTTGATAGATCTGCTTATGCTGAACAACTTTGCCTCAAGAACCATTGCTGTCAATCAAACCGTTCATTAATTATTTGCGAATATGTTAAAAACCTACTTTTGCGAACTAGTCCTAGGTTTTTCGCCCGATCGGAACCAGACCAGTCTAGGACAATTCTCTGGACTCTCTATATCAATAATTATCGAAAAAAAGTTGAACTTTTGCATTTGGATGGCTGTAATAGGGTCATTTATAAAATGGGCGTGGCAAAATACACTAAAAACCCTATAAATCCTAAATGAAAACTCAGAACTTCACAGAAATTGGTGAGCATATGTGAAATAACATCTTTAACAAGCATGCAAAATTTTATGGAGATCGGACCAAAGGTGGCGCTATAACTGTTAAAAGGCTTTAAAACCATATATTTCCTATGGTAAACTGCCTGTATTGGCTGTAAATGGTCTTTTCCATCTCTGATCATATAATTTTCATATCATAATGTTCAAAACTAGTGCAATACAATTCTCTGGACTCACTAGGTCAATAATTGTCAGAAAAAGTTGAACTACTTCATTTGGATAGTTATAATAGGTTAGCAAGTATCCCTGAAAGCCTATATCTCTTTAATGAATGACTCAGACCTTCTTAAAAAGCCAGTGAAATATCACTCTGAACATGCATGAACATTTTCAGACTGATCGGACAAAATTTGCCTCTATAACAGTTAAAAAGGTGAAAATTATATCAATATAATGGCATATTAAGCCAATAAGTTGTATTTTACTGCCCCCTGCTGTTTAAAATAGTCATTTTGTCATATTGTTCTATAATTTATATTTAGACTGTATAAAATCACTATTTTAACATTTACAATTACATTTAGTCAAAATCCATCTGTTAAAGTATTAGTATTGACAGTTTGATTACATCATATAGTTCAAATGTCTGTATCTACAACATATGTGTGTGTAGTCTTAGGTTTCTGAATAAATTCTGAATCTTCTGATTAATAGCTTACAAAGACTTTGTGAAATGTTTATAGATCATTCAAATATATTTTCATTATGACATATCCCAATAGCATTGAAAAAACAACAACAACATTTGTCTTTGTGTGTGTGTGTGTGTGTGTGTGTGTGTGTGTGTGTGTGTGTGTGTGTGTGTGTAAGCATGCATTATTGAGTTAACATGGAAAAACTGGTTTGCTTTAGTGCAGAAAACTGGTAAAAATAATTAAATTTAAAGTGAAACTGAGCCAATAAGTGGTCTTCTAGTGCCCTCTGCTGGCCATTCTACTTATGAAGTCTTTTCACATGTGCTTTGTGCAAATCACTTATATAACAATAACTATTATAACACAATCATATTTTGTCAGTGTTTATCACTTCATTTGCACTGACACTTCACATAATTGATAAATTCATGGTAAACTATGCTAGAACAGGGTAAATAATGGTAAACCGTGGTAAATCAAGATAAACTATGGTAAATCATGCTAGAATGTGGTATATCATGGTAGATCATGCTAGAACATGGTAAATCAAGGTAAACTAAGATAAATTCATGGTAAACTATGCTAGAACAGGGTAAATCATGGAAAACCATGGTAAATCATGCTAGAATGTGGTATATCATGGTAAATCATGCTAGAACATGGTAAATCAAGGTAAACTAAGATAAATTCATGGTAAACTATGCTAGAACAGGGCAAATCAATGAAAACCATGGTAAATCATGCTAGAATGTGGTATATCATGGTTAATCATGCTAGAACATGGTAAATCAAGGTAATCTAAGATAAATTCATGGTAAACTATGCTAGAAAAGGGTAAATCATGGTAAACCATGGTAAATCAAGATAAACTATGGTAAATCATGCTAGAAAAAGGTATATCATGGTAAATCATGCTAGAACATGGTAAATCAAGGTAAACTAAGACAAATGAGTGGTAAACTATGCTTGAACAGGGTAAAAGATGGTAAACTATGGTAAATCAAGTTAAACTATGATAAATCATGCTAGAATGTGGTATTTCATGGTAAATCATGCTAGAACATGGTAAATCAAGGTAAACTAAGATAAAGTCATGGTAAACTATGCTAGAACAGGGTAAATCATGGTAAATCATGATAAACTATGGTAAATCATGCTAGAATGTGGTATATCATGGTAAATCATGCTAGAACATGGTAAATCAAGGTAAACTAAGATAAATTCATGGTAAACTATGCTAGAACAGGGTAAATCATGGTAAATCATGGTAAACCATGGTAAATCATGCTAGAATGTGTTATAACATGATAAATCATGCTAAAACATGGTATTTTCCATCTATGATGTCAGTGGTTACATGCTTGCTACATAAAACTTAATAACTTTTGATGCTTTTGTGCTTAAAACCTTAAAAGCCTTAATAGCTTGAACCCCGATAAATGCTGCTTGCAGCTTTAATTATTATTATTCTTCCCTAAAACGCATCGTGCAGCCAAAACCGTAAGGCCTAGAGACGTGATACTTGGTCAAATGGTAGTAGTATTGCTCGCTACTCAGATACACGGACTTAGCCAAATCGGCCCATAGGTGGCGCTACAGCGACCAAAAGCGCGAAACTGCTCAGAACTCCTAGACCGTATGTCATAGACTCAAGTGTCTTATATCATTGGAAAGCTGGATGCCTGACGAACAAAACGTATATCTCCGATTTCATTTCCGCCATGATAGATTTTCCGCCATTTTGAATTTTGCCAAAAACCTACTTTTGCGAACTAGTCCTAGGTTTTTCGCCCGATCGGAACCAAACCAGTACAGAAATGTTCTCTGGAGTCTGAATATCAATAATTATCGAAAAAAAGTGGAAATTTCGATTCACGAACGCTAAGGGGCGCCAAAACGTACGTTGTGGGAGGGGCCTATTTTACTAAAATGGCTATAACTCCAGAAGTAAATGAGGTATCTTCACCAAACTCGGTACACATGTGTAAGAGGTCAATCTGAGGTCACAGTAAAAAAATCGCGGCGATTGGCCACATGGTGGCGCTATAACATGAAAAAATCATAAAACAGGCTTTAACCACCTGACCGTTAGTCCGATTGACTTGAAAATTGGTATGCAGTGTCTTGGCCCAAGGTGTCATGTATGTCTATGAGGACATTGGTGTATCTCAAAAAACATGGCCGCCATCGGCCAATGAAGTTTGAGCACCTATTAGACAAGGTTAACGGAGGCCGATCGGAACGAAACTCGATGGGCATGTTCAACTCATAGCCCTAGAGGTCTGTAAGAATTTTGAAAGAAATCGGCCACTAGTTGGCGCTAACGAGTTTTACGGCTCTGTAATCACGTGGTGTTACACTTATTGTCACAAAATGCATATCATTTGATAGATCTGCTCATGCTGAACAACATTGCCTCAAGAACCATTGCTGTCAATCAAATCGTTCATTAATTATTTGCGAATATGTTAAAAACCTACTTTTGCGAACTAGTCCCTGGTTTTTCGCCCGATCGGAACCAGACCAGTCTAGGACAATTCTCTGGACTCTCCTGATCAATAATTATCGAAAAAAAGTTGAACTTTTGAATTTTTCGTATGGCTATAATTGGGTCATAAAGAAAATGGGCGTGGCAAAATGCACTCAAAAGCCTATAAATCCTAAACGAAAACTCAGAACTTCACAAAAATTGGTGAGCATATGTGCCATAACATTGTAAACAAGCGTGCAAAATTTCATGGAGATCGGACAATAGCTGGCGCTATAACTGTCAAAAAGCTTTGAAAACCATATATTTCCTATGGTAAATTGCCTGTTTTGGCTGTAAATGGTCTTTTCCATCTATTATTTCAGTGGTTAAAAGCTTTCCAAATAAAACTTAATGTCTTAAATGCTTATGTGCTTAAAGGCCTTAAATGCTTGAACCCCGATAAATGCTGCTTGCAGCTTTAATTATTATTAGGGGTTCAAGCACGAAGTGCTGAAACCCTATTGTAATTGTGCTGATTTTTATTAGGGGTTCAAGCACGAAGTGCTGAAACCCTATTGTAATTGTACTGATTTTTATTATTATTATTATTTTTCTTCTCCGCTAAAACGCATCGTGCAGCCCAAACCGTAAGAGCTGGAGCTTTGAAACTTTGCCAGATGGTAGTACAAAAATCGAGGAGAGGTTATCAAATTATGAGCCCGATTGGCCCATAGGTGGCGCTATAGCAACCAAAAGCGCGAAACTGCTCATAACTCCTAGACCGTAAGTCATAGACTCAAGTGTCTTATATCAGTGGAAAGCAGGACGCCTGACGAACAAAACGTATATCTCCGATTTTATTTCCGCCATGATAGATTTTCTGCCATTTTGAATTTTGTCGAAAACCTACTTTTGCGAACTAGTCCCTGGTTTTTTGCCCGATCGGAACCAAACCAGTGCAGAATTGTTCTGTGGAGTCTGAAGATCAATAATTATCGAAAAAAAGTTGAAATTTCGATTCACGGTCGCTAGGGGGTGCAAAATTAACGTTGTGGGAGGAGCCTATTTTACTAAAATGGCTATAACTCAAGAAGTAATTCAGTAAACTTCACCAAACTTGCTAAACGTGTGTAAGAGGTCAATTTGAGGTCACAGTAAAAAAATTGCGTCGATTGGCCACATGGTGGCGCTATAAAACAAAAAAAACGTATATACACCTGCCCGTTAGTCCGATTGACTTGAAATTTGGTATGCAGTGTCTTGGCCCAAGGGGCCATGTATGTCTAAAAGGATATTGGCGTATCTCGAAAAACATGGCCGCCATTGGCCAATGAGTTTTGAGCACCTATTAAAAGAAGGTTAACGAAGTGCGATCGGAACGAAACTCGGTGGGCATGTTCGGCTCAAGCCCCTAGAGGTCTGTAAGAATTTTGAAAGAAATCGGCCACTAGTTGGCGCTAACGAGTTTTAAGGCTCGGTAATCACGTGGTGTAACAAATTTCGTCACAAAATGCATATCATTTGATAGACCTCCTCATGTTGAACAACTTTGCCTCAAGAACCATTAATGTCAATCAAACCGTTCAATAAATATTTACGAATATGTTAAAAACCTACTTTTGCGAACTAGTCCTAGGTTTTTTGCCCGATCGGAACCAGACCAGTCTAGGACAATTCTCTGGACACTCTAGATCAATAATTATCAAAAAAAAAGTTAAACTTTTGCATTAGGATGGCTGTAATAGGGTTATTTATAAAAGGGGCGTGGCAAAATGCACTAAAAAGCCTATAAACCCTAAATGAAAACTCAGAACTTCACAAAAATTGGTGAGCATATGTGACATAACATCATTAACAAGCATGCAAAATTTTATGGAGATCGGACCAAAGATAGCACTATAACAGTCAAAAGGCTTTAAAACCATATATTTCCTATGGTAAATTGCCTGTATTGGCTGTAAATGGACTTTTCCATCTATTATTTCAGTGGTTAAAAGCTTTCTAAATAAAACTTAATGTCTTAAATGCTTATGTGCTTAAAGGCCTTAAATGCTTGAACCCCGATAAATGCTGCTTGCAGCTTTAATTAGGGGTTCAAGCACGAAGTGCTGAAACCCTATTGTAATTGTGCTGATTTTTATTATTATTATTATTATTATTATTCTGCCGTAAAACGCATCGTGCAGCCCAAACCGTAAGGGCTAGAGCTTTGAAACTTTGCCATATGGTAGTACAAAAATCGAGGAGAGGTTATCAAATTATGACCCCGATTGGCCCATAGGTGGCGCTATAGCAACCAAAAGCGCGAAACTGCTCATAACTCCTAGACCGTAAGTCATAGACTCAAGTGTCTTATATCATTGGAAAGCTGGACGCCTGACGAACAAAACGTATATCTCCGATTTTATTTCCGCCATGATAGATTTTCCGCCATTTTGAATTTTGTCGAAAATCTACTTTTGCGAACTAGTCCCTGGTTTTTTGCCCGATCGGAACCAAACCAGTGCAGAATTGTTCTCTGGAGTCTGAATATCAATAATTATCAAAAAAAAGTTGAAATTTCGATTCACGGTCGCTAGGGGGTGCAAAATTAACGTTGTGGGAGGAGCCTATTTTACTAAAATGGCTATAACTCCAGAAGTAAAAGAGGTATTTTAACCAAACCTGGTACACATGTGTAAGACGTCAATATGAGGTCACGGTAAAAAAATCGCGGCGATTGGTCACATGGTGGCGCTATAACATGAAAAAAACATAAAACAGGCTATAACCACCTGACCGTTAGTCCGATTGACTTGAAAATTGGTATGCAGTGTCTTGGTCCAAGGTGCCATGTATGTCTATGAGGACATTGGTGTATCTCAAAAAACATGGCCGCCATCGGCCAATGAAGTTTGAGCACCTATTAGACAAGGTTAACGGAGGCCTATCGGAACGAAACTCGGTGGGCATGTTCGACTCATGGCCCTAGAGGTCTGTAAGAATTTTAAAAGAAATCGGCCACTAGTTGGCGCTAACGAGTTTTATGGCTCTGTAATCACGTGGTGTTACACTTATTGTCACAAAATGCATACCATTTGATAGATCTCCTCTTGTTGAACAACTTTGCCTCAAGAACCATTGCTGTCAATCAAACCGTTCATTAAATATTCGTAATTATGTTAAAAACCTACTTTTGCGAACTAGTCCTAGGTTTTTCGCCCGATCAGAACCAAACGAGTCTAGGACAATTCTATGGACTCTCAAGATCAATAATTATCAAAAAAAAGTTGAACTTTTGCATTTTTCGCATGGGTATATTGGGTCATAAAGAAAATGGGCGTGGCAAAATGCACTCAAAAGCCTATAAATCCTAAACAAAAACTCAGAACTTCACGAAAATTGGTGAGCTTATGTGCCATAACATCATTAACAAGCATGCAAAATTTCATGGAGATCGGACTATAGATGGTGCTATAACTGTTAAAAAGCTTTAAAAAACACATATTTCCTATGGTAAATTGCCTGTATTGGCTGTAAATGGACTTTTCCATCTATTATTTCAGTGGTTAAAAGCTTTCTAAATAAATCTTAATGTCTTAAATGCTTATGTGCCTAAAGGCCTTAAATGCTTGAACCCCGATAAATGCTGCTTGCAGCTTTAATTATTATTATTATTATTATTATTCTGCCGTAAAACGCATCGTGCAGCCCAAACCGTAAGGGCTAGAGCTTTGAAACTTTGCCATATGGTAGTACAAAAATCGAGGAGAGGTTATCAAATTATGACCCCGATTGGCCCATAGGTGGCGCTATAGCAACCAAAAGCGCGAAACTGCTCATAACTCCTAGACCGTAAGTCATAGACTCAAGTGTCTTATATCATTGGAAAGCTGGACGCCTGACGAACAAAACGTATATCTCCGATTTTATTTCCGCCATGATAGATTTTCCGCCATTTTGAATTTTGTCGAAAATCTACTTTTGCGAACTAGTCCCTGGTTTTTTGCCCGATCGGAACCAAACCAGTGCAGAATTGTTCTCTGGAGTCTGAATATCAATAATTATCAAAAAAAAGTTGAAATTTCGATTCACGGTCGCTAGGGGGTGCAAAATTAACGTTGTGGGAGGAGCCTATTTTACTAAAATGGCTATAACTCCAGAAGTAAAAGAGGTATTTTAACCAAACCTGGTACACATGTGTAAGACGTCAATATGAGGTCACGGTAAAAAAATCGCGGCGATTGGTCACATGGTGGCGCTATAACATGAAAAAAACATAAAACAGGCTATAACCACCTGACCGTTAGTCCGATTGACTTGAAAATTGGTATGCAGTGTCTTGGTCCAAGGTGCCATGTATGTCTATGAGGACATTGGTGTATCTCAAAAAACATGGCCGCCATCGGCCAATGAAGTTTGAGCACCTATTAGACAAGGTTAACGGAGGCCTATCGGAACGAAACTCGGTGGGCATGTTCGACTCATGGCCCTAGAGGTCTGTAAGAATTTTAAAAGAAATCGGCCACTAGTTGGCGCTAACGAGTTTTATGGCTCTGTAATCACGTGGTGTTACACTTATTGTCACAAAATGCATACCATTTGATAGATCTCCTCTTGTTGAACAACTTTGCCTCAAGAACCATTGCTGTCAATCAAACCGTTCATTAAATATTCGTAATTATGTTAAAAACCTACTTTTGCGAACTAGTCCTAGGTTTTTCGCCCGATCAGAACCAAACGAGTCTAGGACAATTCTATGGACTCTCAAGATCAATAATTATCAAAAAAAAGTTGAACTTTTGCATTTTTCGCATGGGTATATTGGGTCATAAAGAAAATGGGCGTGGCAAAATGCACTCAAAAGCCTATAAATCCTAAACAAAAACTCAGAACTTCACGAAAATTGGTGAGCTTATGTGCCATAACATCATTAACAAGCATGCAAAATTTCATGGAGATCGGACTATAGATGGTGCTATAACTGTTAAAAAGCTTTAAAAAACACATATTTCCTATGGTAAATTGCCTGTATTGGCTGTAAATGGACTTTTCCATCTATTATTTCAGTGGTTAAAAGCTTTCTAAATAAATCTTAATGTCTTAAATGCTTATGTGCCTAAAGGCCTTAAATGCTTGAACCCCGATAAATGCTGCTTGCAGCTTTAATTATTAGGGGTTCAAGCACGAAGTGCTGAAACCCTATTGTAATTGTGCTGATTTTTATTAGGGGTTCAAGCACGAAGTGCTGAAACCCTATTGTAATTGTACTGATTTTTATTATTATTATTATTATTATTATTATTATTTTCCCCTTAAACGCATCGTGCAGACCAAACCGTAAGAGCTGGAACCTTGAAACTTGGCCAAATGGTAGTCCTCAATTTGGGGAGAACCTATAAAAGTATGACCCCGATTGGCCCATAGGTGGCGCTATAGCAACCAAAAGCGCAAAACTGCTCATAACTACTAGACCGTATGTCGTAGACTCAAGTGTCTTATATCATTGGAAAGCTGGACGCCTGACGAACAAAACGTATATCTCCGATTTCATTTCCGCCATGATAGATTTTCCGCCATTTTGAATTTTGTCAAAAACCTACTTTTGCGAACTAGTCCTAGGTTTTTCGCCCGATCGGAACCAATCCAGTGCAGAAATGTTCTCTTGAGTCTGAATATCAAAAACTATCGAAAAAAAGTTGAAATTTCGATTCACGGACGCTAAGGGGCGCCAAAACGTACATCGTGGGCAGGGCCTATTTTACTAAAATGGCTATAACTCCAGAAGTAAATGAGGTATCTTCACCAAACTTGGTACACATGTGTAAGAGGTCAATCTGAGGTCACAGTAAAAAAACCGCGGCGATTGGCCACATGGTGGCGCTATAACATGAAAAAAACATAAAACAGGCTATAACCACCTGACCGTTAGTCCGATTGACTTGAAAATTGGTATGCAGTGTCTTGGTCCAAGGTGCCATGTATGTGTATGAGGACATTGGCGTATCTCAAAAAACATGGCCGCCATCGGCCAATGAAATTTGAGCACCTATTAGACAAGGTTAACGGAGGCCGATCGGAACGAAACTCGATGGGCATGTTCGACTCAAGGCCCTAGAGGTCTGTAAGAATTTTGAAAGAAATCGGCCACTAGTTGGCGCTAACGAGTTTTATGGCTCTGTAATCACGTGGTGTTACAAATATCCACACAATATGCATATCATTTGATAGATCTCCTCATCCTGAACAACTTTGCCTCAAGAACCATTGCTGTCAATCAAACCGTTCATTAAATATTCGCAAACATGTTAAAAACCTACTTTTGCGAACTAGTCCTAGGTTTTTCGCCCGATCGGAACCAGACCAGTCTAGGACAATTCTCTGGACTCTCTAGATCAAAAACTATCAAAAAAAAGTTGAACTTTTGCATTTGGATGGCTCTAATAGGGTCAATTATAAAATGGGCGTGTCAAAATACATTAAAAAGCCTATAAATCCTAAATAAAAACTCAGAACTTCACAAAAAGTGGTCAGCATATGTGACATAACATCATTAACAAGCATGCAAAATTCTATGGAGATCGGACGATAGGTGGCGCTATAACTGTTAAAAAGCTTTAAAATCATATATTTCCTATGGTAAACTGCCTGTATTGGCTGTAAATGGTCTTTTCCATCTCTGATCATATAATTTTCATATCATAATGTTCAAAACTAGTGCAATACAATTCTCTGGACTCACTAGATCAATAATTGTCAGAAAAAGTTGAACTACTTCATTTGGATAGCTATAATAGGTTCACTTCAAAATCTGGCCTTTACCAAGTGTCCCCGAAAGCCTATATCTCTTTAATCAATGCTCAGACCTTCTTAAAAACAAGTCAGAACGTGTGAAATATCACCCTGAACAAGCATGAAAATTTTCAGACAGATCGGACAAAATTTGCCTCTATAACAGTTAAAAAGGTGAAAATGATATGAATTAATGGCATGTTAAGCCAATAAGTGGTATTTTACTGCCCCCCGCTGTTTAAAATAGTCATTTTCTCATATTGGTATTGGTATCAGCCATGGTAAATCATGATAAATGATGGTGTGTGTGTGTGTGTGTGTGTGTGTGTGTGTGTGTGTGTGTGTGTGTGTGTGTGTGTGTGTGTGTGTGTGTGGTACAAATATAACAAAGGTTTTATTTTCCAACATGAAAACAAACATAACAGAGTGCTAGTGCACAAACAATAACCGACAATGATAATGGATGAGAGGGGAACTTAAATACACAGATCAAGACAAGGACAACAGGTGACGGTTATGATGATGAGGAGCAGGTGATGATGAGGAGGGTGATGAGGAGCAGGTGCAGGTGATGACAACAGATAGTGAATGTGATGAAGACAGAAGGCGAATGTGATGAAGGTGAATGTGACACCAATATCACTAAAACATTTGTGTGTGTGTGTGTGTGTGTGTGTGTGTGTGTGTGTGTGTGTGTGTGTGTAGCATTATTGTGTGTAGCATATGTAGCAAGTATGCATTATTGAGTTAACATGGAAACACTGGTTTGCTTTAGTGCAGAAAACTGGTCAAAATCATGAGGTTTAAAGTGAAAGTGAGCCAATAAGTGGTCTTCTACTGCCCTCTGCTGGCCATTCTACTTAATTAAATTTTTCCACATGTGCTTGCATTTATACTTGAATACACACTAAAAATCACTTATATAGCAATAACTATTATAACATAATCATATTTTGTCAGTGTTAATCACTTTATTTGCACTGACACTTCAAATAATTGCTAGTAATGTGGTAAATCATGGTAAATCATGGTTAACTATGCTGTGTGTGTGTGTGTGTGTGTGTGTGTGTGTGTGTGTGTAAGCATGCATTGAGTTAACATGGATAAACTGGTTTGCTTTAGTGCAGAAAACTGGTTTAAAGTGAAAGTGAGCCAATAAGTGGTCTTCTACTGCCCTCTGCTGGCCATTCTACTTATTAATGAAATATTTCAACATGTGCTTGCATTCATACTTGAATACACACTAAAAAAATCACTTATATAGCAATAACTATTATAACACAATCATATTTTGTCAGTGTTAACCACTTTATTTGCACTGACAATTTAAATAATTGCTAGTAATGTGATAAATCAGGCTAGAAACATGGTAAATCAAAGTAAATAATCCTAGATTGTCGTTTATCTCCTGGTAAATAATACTAGAACGTGGTATATCATGGTAAATCATGGTTAACTATGCTGTGTGTGTGTGTGTGTGTGTGTGTGTGTAAGCATGCATTGAGTTAACATGGAAAAACTGGTTTGCTTTAGTGCAGAAAACTGGTTTAAAGTGAAAGTGAGCCAATAAGTGGTCTTCTACTGCCCTCTGCTGGCCATTCTACTTAATAATGAAATATTTTACATGTGCTTTTGCATTCATACTTGGACACACACTAAAAATCACGTATATAACTAACTATTATAACACAATAATATTTTGTCAGTGTTCATCACCTCATTTGCACTGACACTTCACATATTTGCTAGTAATGTGGTTAATCATGCTAGAAACATTGTAAATCATAGTAAATAATACTGAAATGAGGTGTATCAAGGTAAATCATGCTAGAATCCTAATAAATCATTCTGGAACATGGTATATGATAGTAAATCATGCTAGAATCATATTAAATAATTCTAGAATGTGGCAAATCGTTGTGGGAGGAGCCTATTTTACTCAAATGGCTATAACTCAAGAAGTAAATGAGATATCTTCACCAAACTCAGTACACATGTGTATGGGTTCAATTTGAGGTCACAGTAAACAATTCTATGGAGATCGGAGCATAGGTGGCGCTATAACTGTTAAAAAGCTTTAAAACCATATATATCCCATGGCAAATTGCCTGTATTGGCTGTAAATGGTCTTTTCCATCTATTATGTCAGTGGTTACATGCTTGCTAAATAAATCTTAATAACTTTTGATGCTTTTGTGCTTAAATGCCTTAAAGGCCTTAACTGCTTGAACCCCGATAAATGCTGCTTGTTATTAGGGGTTCAAGCACGAAGTGCTGAAACCCTATTGTAATTGTGCTGATTTTTATTATTATTATTATTATTATTATTCTGCCGTAAAACGCATCGTGCAGCCCAAACCGTAAGGGCTAGAGCTTTGAAACTTTGCCATATGGTAGTACAAAAATCGAGGAGAGGTTATCAAATTATGACCCCGATTGGCCCATAGGTGGCGCTATAGCAACCAAAAGCGCGAAACTGCTCATAACTCCTAGACCGTAAGTCATAGACTCAAGTGTCTTATATCATTGGAAAGCTGGACGCCTGACGAACAAAACGTATATCTCCGATTTTATTTCCGCCATGATAGATTTTCCGCCATTTTGAATTTTGTCGAAAATCTACTTTTGCGAACTAGTCCCTGGTTTTTTGCCCGATCGGAACCAAACCAGTGCAGAATTGTTCTCTGGAGTCTGAATATCAATAATTATCAAAAAAAAGTTGAAATTTCGATTCACGGTCGCTAGGGGGTGCAAAATTAACGTTGTGGGAGGAGCCTATTTTACTAAAATGGCTATAACTCCAGAAGTAAAAGAGGTATTTTAACCAAACCTGGTACACATGTGTAAGACGTCAATATGAGGTCACGGTAAAAAAATCGCGGCGATTGGCCACATGGTGGCGCTATAACATGAAAAAAACATAAAACAGGCTATAACCACCTGACCGTTAGTCCGATTGACTTGAAAATTGGTATGCAGTGTCTTGGTCCAAGGTGCCATGTATGTCTATGAGGACATTGGTGTATCTCAAAAAACATGGCCGCCATCGGCCAATGAAGTTTGAGCACCTATTAGACAAGGTTAACGGAGGCCTATCGGAACGAAACTCGGTGGGCATGTTCGACTCATGGCCCTAGAGGTCTGTAAGAATTTTAAAAGAAATCGGCCACTAGTTGGCGCTAACGAGTTTTATGGCTCTGTAATCACGTGGTGTTACACTTATTGTCACAAAATGCATACCATTTGATAGATCTCCTCTTGTTGAACAACTTTGCCTCAAGAACCATTGCTGTCAATCAAACCGTTCATTAAATATTCGTAATTATGTTAAAAACCTACTTTTGCGAACTAGTCCTAGGTTTTTCGCCCGATCAGAACCAAACGAGTCTAGGACAATTCTATGGACTCTCAAGATCAATAATTATCAAAAAAAAGTTGAACTTTTGCATTTTTCGCATGGGTATATTGGGTCATAAAGAAAATGGGCGTGGCAAAATGCACTCAAAAGCCTATAAATCCTAAAAGAAAACTCAGAACTTCACGAAAATTGGTGAGCTTATGTGCCATAACATCATTAACAAGCATGCAAAATTTCATGGAGATCGGACTATAGATGGTGCTATAACTGTTAAAAAGCTTTAAAAAACACATATTTCCTATGGTAAATTGCCTGTATTGGCTGTAAATGGACTTTTTCATCTATTATTTCAGTGGTTAAAAGCTTTCTAAATAAATCTTAATGTCTTAAATGCTTATGTGCTTAAAGGCCTTAAATGCTTGAACCCCGATAAATGCTGCTTGCAGCTTTAATTATTATTATTATTATTATTATTCTGCCGTAAAACGCATCGTGCAGCCCAAACCGTAAGGGCTAGAGCTTTGAAACTTTGCCATATGGTAGTACAAAAATCGAGGAGAGGTTATCAAATTATGACCCCGATTGGCCCATAGGTGGCGCTATAGCAACCAAAAGCGCGAAACTGCTCATAACTCCTAGACCGTAAGTCATAGACTCAAGTGTCTTATATCATTGGAAAGCTGGACGCCTGACGAACAAAACGTATATCTCCGATTTTATTTCCGCCATGATAGATTTTCCGCCATTTTGAATTTTGTCGAAAATCTACTTTTGCGAACTAGTCCCTGGTTTTTTGCCCGATCGGAACCAAACCAGTGCAGAATTGTTCTCTGGAGTCTGAATATCAATAATTATCAAAAAAAAGTTGAAATTTCGATTCACGGTCGCTAGGGGGTGCAAAATTAACGTTGTGGGAGGAGCCTATTTTACTAAAATGGCTATAACTCCAGAAGTAAAAGAGGTATTTTAACCAAACCTGGTACACATGTGTAAGACGTCAATATGAGGTCACGGTAAAAAAATCGCGGCGATTGGTCACATGGTGGCGCTATAACATGAAAAAAACATAAAACAGGCTATAACCACCTGACCGTTAGTCCGATTGACTTGAAAATTGGTATGCAGTGTCTTGGTCCAAGGTGCCATGTATGTCTATGAGGACATTGGTGTATCTCAAAAAACATGGCCGCCATCGGCCAATGAAGTTTGAGCACCTATTAGACAAGGTTAACGGAGGCCTATCGGAACGAAACTCGGTGGGCATGTTCGACTCATGGCCCTAGAGGTCTGTAAGAATTTTAAAAGAAATCGGCCACTAGTTGGCGCTAACGAGTTTTATGGCTCTGTAATCACGTGGTGTTACACTTATTGTCACAAAATGCATACCATTTGATAGATCTCCTCTTGTTGAACAACTTTGCCTCAAGAACCATTGCTGTCAATCAAACCGTTCATTAAATATTCGTAATTATGTTAAAAACCTACTTTTGCGAACTAGTCCTAGGTTTTTCGCCCGATCAGAACCAAACGAGTCTAGGACAATTCTATGGACTCTCAAGATCAATAATTATCAAAAAAAAGTTGAACTTTTGCATTTTTCGCATGGGTATATTGGGTCATAAAGAAAATGGGCGTGGCAAAATGCACTCAAAAGCCTATAAATCCTAAACAAAAACTCAGAACTTCACGAAAATTGGTGAGCTTATGTGCCATAACATCATTAACAAGCATGCAAAATTTCATGGAGATCGGACTATAGATGGTGCTATAACTGTTAAAAAGCTTTAAAAAACACATATTTCCTATGGTAAATTGCCTGTATTGGCTGTAAATGGACTTTTCCATCTATTATTTCAGTGGTTAAAAGCTTTCTAAATAAATCTTAATGTCTTAAATGCTTATGTGCCTAAAGGCCTTAAATGCTTGAACCCCGATAAATGCTGCTTGCAGCTTTAATTATTATTATTATTCTGCCGTAAAACGCATCGTGCAGCCCAAACCGTAAGGGCTAGAGCTTTGAAACTTTGCCAGATGGTAGTACAAAAATCGAGGAGAGGTTATCAAATTATGACCTCGATTGGCCCATAGGTGGCGCTATAACAACCAAAAGCGCGAAAGTGGTCATAACTCCTGGACCGTATGTCGTAGACACAAGTGTCTTATATCATTGGAAAGCTGGTCGTCTGACGAACAAAACGTATATCTCCGATTTCATTGCCGTCATGATAGATTTTCCGCCATTTTGAATTTTGTCGAAAACCTACTTTTGCGAACTAGTCCCTGGTTTTTTGCTCGATCGGAACCAAACCAGTGCAGAATTGTTCTCTGTAGACTGAAGATCAATAATTATCGAAAAAAAGTTGAAATTTCGATTCAGGGTCGCTAGGGGGCGCAAAATTAACGTTGTAGGCGGAGCCTATTTTACTAAAATGGCTATAACTCCAGAAGTAAATGAGGTATTTTCAACAAACTTGGTACACATATGTAAGAGGTCAATCTGAGGACACGGTAAAAAAATCGCGGCGATTGGCCACATGGTGGCGCTATAACATGAAAAAAACATAAAACAGGCTATAACCACCTGACCGTTAGTCCGATTGACTTGAAAATTGGTATGCAGTGTCTTGGTCCAAGGTGCCATGTATGTCTATGAGGACATTGGTGTATCTCAAAAAACATGGCCGCCATTGGCCAATGAAGTTGAGCACCTATTAGACAAGGTTAACGGAGGCCGATCGGAACGAAACTTGGTGGGCATGTTCGACTCATGGCCCTAGAGGTCTGTAAGAATTTTGAAAGAAATCGGCCACTAGTTGGCGCTAACGAGTTTTATGGCTCTGTAATCACGTGGTGTTAGATATATTGTCACAAAATGCATATCATTTGATAGATCTGCTCATGCTGAACAACTTTGCCTCTAGAACCATTGCTGTCAATCAAACCGTTCATTAAATATTCATGAATATGTTAAAAACCTACTTTTGCGAACTAGTCCCTGGTTTTTTGCCCGATCGGAACCAGACCAGTCTAGGACAATTCTATGGACTCTCTAGATCAATAATTATCAAAAAAAAGTTGAACTTTTGTATTTGTATGGCTGTAATAGGGTCATTTATAAAATGGGTGTGGCAAAATACACTCAAAAGCCTATAAATCCTAAATGAAAACTCAGAACTTCACAAAAATTGGTGAGCATATGTGTCATAACATCACAAACAAGCTTGCAAAATTTTATGGAGATTGGACAATAGTTGGCGCTATAACTGTTAAAAAGCTTTAAAACCATATATTTCCTATGGTAAACTGCCTGTATTGGCTGTAAATGGTCTTTTCCATGTCTGATCATATAATTTTCATATCATAATGTTCAAAACTAGTGCAATACAATTCTCTGGACTCACTAGATCAATAATTGTCAGAAAAAGTTGAACTACTTCATTTGGATAGCTATAATAGGTTCACTTCAAAATCTGGCCTTTACCAAGTGTCCCCGAAAGCCTATATCTCTTTAATCAATGCTCAGACCTTCTTAAAAACAAGTCAGAACGTGTGAAATATCACCCTGAACAAGCATGAAAATTTTCAGACAGATCGGACAAAATTTGCCTCTATAACAGTTAAAAAGGTGAAAATGATATGATTTAATGGCATGTTAAGCCAATAAGTGGTATTTTACTGCCCCCTGCTGTTTAAAATAGTCATTTTCTCATATTGGTATTGGTATCAGCCATGGTAAATCATGATAAATGATGGTGTGTGTGTGTGTGTGTGTGTGTGTGTGTGTGTGTGTGTGTGTGTGTGTGTGTGTGTGTGTGTGTGTGTGTGTGTGTGTGTGTGTGTGGTACAAATATAACAAAGGTTTTATTTTCCAACATGAAAACAAACATAACAGAGTGCTAGTGCACAAACAATAACCGACAATGATAATGGATGAGAGGGGAACTTAAATACACAGATCAAGACAAGGACAACAGGTGACGGTTATGATGATGAGGAGCAGGTGATGATGAGGAGGGTGATGAGGAGCAGGTGCAGGTGATGATGACAGATGGTGAATGTGATGAAGACAGAAGGTGAATGTGATGAAGGTGAATGTGACACCAATATCACTGAAACATTTGTGTGTGTGTGTGTGTGTGTGTGTGTGTGTGTGTGTGTGTGTGTGTGTGTGTAGCATTATTGTGTGTAGCATATGTAGCAAGTATGCATTATTGAGTTAACATGGAAACACTGGTTTGCTTTAGTGCAGAAAACTGGTCAAAATCATGAGGTTTAAAGTGAAAGTGAGCCAATAAGTGGTCTTCTACTGCCCTCTGCTGGCCATTCTACTTAATTAAATTTTTCCACATGTGCTTGCATTTATACTTGAATACACACTAAAAATCACTTATATAGCAATAACTATTATAACATAATCATATTTTGTCAGTGTTAATCACTTTATTTGCACTGACACTTCAAATAATTGCTAGTAATGTGGTAAATCATGGTAAATCATGGTTAACTATGCTGTGTGTGTGTGTGTGTGTGTGTGTGTGTGTGTGTGTGTGTGTGTGTGTGTGTGTGTGCCCTTGTTTATATTACATTGTGGGGACCAAATGTCCCCATAAGAATAGTAAAACCTGAGATCACCTCCATTGTGGGGACCAGCCAGCGGTCCCCACTTTTCAAAAGGCTTATAAATCACACAGGATGAGTTGTTTTGAGAAAGTAAAAATGCAGAATGTTTCCTGTGATGGGTAGGTTTAGGGGTAGGTTTAGTGTAAGGGGACAGAATATACAGTTTGTACGGTATAAAAACCATTACGTCTATGGAGAGTCCCCACAAAGATAGTGAACCAGACATGTGTGTGTGTGTGTGTGTGTGTGTGTGTGTGTGTGTGTGTGTGTGTGTGTGTAAGCATGCATTGAGTTAACATGGATAAACTGGTTTGCTTTAGTGCAGAAAACTGGTTTAAAGTGAAAGTGAGCCAATAAGTGGTCTTCTACTGCCCTCTGCTGGCCATTCTACTTATTAATGAAATATTTCAACATGTGCTTGCATTCATACTTGAATACACACTAAAAAAATCACTTATATAGCAATAACTATTATAACACAATCATATTTTGTCAGTGTTAACCACTTTATTTGCACTGACACTTCAAATAATTCTAGTAATGTGATAAATCAGGCTAGAAACATGGTAAATCAAAGTAAATAATCCTAGATTGTCGTTAATCTCCTGGTAAATAATACTAGAACGTGGTATATCATGGTAAATCATGGTTAACTATGCTGTGTGTGTATGTGTGTGTGTGTGTGTGTGTGTGTGTGTGTGTGTGTGTGTGTGTGTGTGTGTGTGTGTGTGTGTGTGTGTGTGTGTGTGTGTGTGTGTGTGTGTGTGTGTTTGTGTGTGTGTGTGTGTGTGTGTGTGTGTGTGTGTGTGTGTGTGTGTAAGCATGCATTGAGTTAACATGGAAAAACTGGTTTGCTTTAGTGCAGAAAACTGGTTTAAAGTGAAAGTGAGCCAATAAGTGGTCTTCTACTGCCCTCTGCTGGCCATTCTACTTAATAATGAAATATTTTACATGTGCTTTTGCATTCATACTTGGACACACACTAAAAATCACGTATATAACTAACTATTATAACACAATAATATTTTGTCAGTGTTCATCACCTCATTTGCACTGACACTTCACATATTTGCTAGTAATGTGGTTAATCATGCTAGAAACATTGTAAATCATAGTAAATAATACTGAAATGAGGTGTATCAAGGTAAATCATGCTAGAATCCTAATAAATCATTCTGGAACATGGTATATGATAGTAAATCATGCTAGAATCATATTAAATAATTCTAGAATGTGGCAAATCGTTGTGGGAGGAGCCTATTTTACTCAAATGGCTATAACTCAAGAAGTAAATGAGATATCTTCACCAAACTCAGTACACATGTGTATGGGTTCAATTTGAGGTCACAGTAAACAATTCTATGGAGATCGGAGCATAGGTGGCGCTATAACTGTTAAAAAGCTTTAAAACCATATATATCCCATGGCAAATTGCCTGTATTGGCTGTAAATGGTCTTTTCCATCTATTATGTCAGTGGTTACATGCTTGCTAAATAAATCTTAATAACTTTTGATGCTTTTGTGCTTAAATGCCTTAAAGGCCTTAACTGCTTGAACCCCGATAAATGCTGCTTGCAGCTTTAATTATTATTAGGGGTTCAAGCATGAAATGCTGAAACCCTATTGTAATTGTGCTGATTTTTATTATTATTATTATTCTGCCGTAAAACGCATCGTGCAGCCCAAACCGTAAGAGCTGGAACCTTGAAACTTTGCCAGATGGTAGTACAAAAATCGAGGAGAGGTTCAGAGAATATGACCCCAATTGGCCCATAGGTGGCGCTATAGCAACCAAAAGCGCGAAACTGCTCATAACTCCTAGACCGTATGACGTAGACTCAAGTGTCTTATATCACTGGAAAGCTGGAAACCTGATGGTCAAAACGTATATCTCCGATTTCATTTCCTGTTTGCAAATTGTCCGCCATTTTGAATTTGGTTAAAAACCGACTTTTGCGAACTAGTCCTAGGTTTTTTGTCCAATTGGATCCAAACCAGTGCAGAAATGTTCTCTGGAGTCTGAATATCAATAATTATCGAAAAAAAGTCGAAATTTCGATTCCTGATCGCCAGGGGGTGATAAATTAATGTTGTGGGAGGAGCCTATTTTACTAAAATGGCTATAACTCGAGAAGGAAATTAGATATCTTCACCAATCTTGGTGCACATGTGTATGAGTTCAATCTGGGGTCACAGTAAAAAGATCGCGACGATTGATCACTAGGTGGCGCTATAACATGAAAAAAACATGAAAACGGCTATGACCACGTGACCGTTAGTCCGATTGACTTGAAAATTGGTATGCAGTGTCTTGGTCCAAGGTGCCAAGTATGTCTATGAGGACATTGGCGTATCTCAAAAAACATGGCCGCCATCGACCAATGAATTTTGAGCACCTATTAGACAAGGTTAACGGAGGCCGATCGGAACGAAACTCGATGGGCATGTTCGACTCATGGCCCTAGAGGTCTGTAAGAGTTTTGAAAGAAATCGGCCACTAGTTGGCGCTAACGAGTTTTATGGCTCTGTAATCACGTGGTGTTACACTTATCGTCACAAAATGCATATCATCTGATAGATCTGCTCATGCTGAACAACTTTGCCTCAAGAACTAATGCTGTCAATTAAACCGGTTATTAAATATTCGTAATTATGTTATAAACCTACTTTTGCGAACTAGTCCTAGGTTTTTCGCCCGATCGGAAACAGACCAGTCTAGGACAATTCTCTGGACTCTCCTGATCAATAATTATCGAAAAAAAGTTGAACTTTTGAATTTTTCGTATGGCTATAATTGGGTCATAAAGAAAATGGGTGTGGCAAAATGCACTCAAAAGCTTATAAATCCTAAACGAAAACTCGGAGCTTCACGAAAATTGGTGAGCTTATGTGCCATAATATTCTAAACAAGCATGCCAAATTTCATGTTGATCGGACCATAGGTGGCGCTATAACTGTTAAAAAGGTTTGAAAATCATATATTTCCTATGGTAAATTGCCTGTATTGGCTGTAAACGGACTTTTCCATCTATTATTTCAGTGGTTAAAAGCTTTATAAATAAAAATTAATGTCTTAAATGCTTATGTGCTTAAAGGCTTTAAATGCTTGAACCCCGATAAATGCTGCTTGCAGCTTTAATTATTATTATTATTATTCCGCCGTAAAACGCATCGTGCAGCCCAAACCGTAAGAGCTGGAACTTTGAAACTTTGACAGATGGTAGTACAAAAATCGAGGAAAGGTTCAGAGATTATGACCCCGATTGGCCCATAGGTGGCGCTATAACAACCAAAAGCGCGAAACTGCTCATAACTCCTAGACCGTATGTCGTAGACTCAAGTGTCTTATATCATTGGAAAGCTGGACGCCTGACGAACAAAACGTATATCTCCGATTTCATTTCCGCCATGATAGATTTTCCGCCATTTTGAATTTTGTCAAAAATCTACTTTTGCGAACTAGTCCCTGGTTTTTTGCCCGATTGGAACCAAACTAGTGCAGAAATGTTCTCTGGAGACTGAATATCAATAATTATCGAAAAAAAGTGGAAATTTCGATTCACGGTCGCTAAGGGGCGCCAAAACGTACGTTGTGGGAGGGGCCTATTTTACTAAAATGGCTATAACTCCCGATGTAAATGAGGTATCTTCACCAAACTTGGTACACATGTGTATGAGCTTACTCTGGGGTCACAGTAAAAAAATCGCGACGATTGGCCTCATGGTGGCGCTATAAAATGAAAAAAACATAAAACAGGCTATAACCACCTGACCGTTAGTCCGATTGACTTGAAAATTGGTATGCAGTGTCTTGGTCCAAGGTGCCATGTATGTCTATGAGGACATTGGCGTATCTCAAAAAACATGGCCGCCATTGGCCAACGAAGTTTGAGCACCTATTAGACAAGGTTAACGGAGGCCGATCGGAACGAAACTCAATGGGCATGTTCGGCTCATGGCCCTAAAGGTCTGTAAGAATTTTGAAAGAAATCGGCCACTAGTTGGCGCTAACGAGTTTAACGGCTCTGTAATCACGTGGTGTTACAAATATCCACACAATATGCATATCATTTGATAGATCTCCTCATCCTGAACAACTTTGCCTCAAGAACCATTGCTGTCAATCAAACTGTTCATTAATTATTCATTAATATGTTAAAAACCTACTTTTGCGAACTTGTCCTAGGTTTTTTGCCCGATCGGAACCAGACCAGTCTAGGACAATTCTCTGGACTCTCTAGATCAATAATTATCAAAAAAAAGTTGAACTTTTGCATTTGGATGGCTGTAAAAGGGTAATTTATAAAATGGGCGTGTCAAAATACATTAAAAAGCCTATAAATCCTAAATAAAAACTCAGAACTTCACAAAAATTGGTCAGCATATGTGACATAACATCATTAACAAGCATGAAAAATTCTATGGAGATCGGACGATAGGTGGCGCTATAACTGTTAAAAAGCTTTAAAATCATATATTTCCTATGGTAAACTGCCTGTATTGGCTGTAAATGGTCTTTTCCATCTCTGATCATATAATTTTCATATCATAATGTTCAAAACTATTGCAATACAATTCTCTGGACTCACTAGATCAATAATTGTCAGAAAAAGTTGAACTACTTCATTTGGATAGCTATAATAGGTTCACTTCAAAATCTGGCCTTTACCAAGTGTCCCCGAAAGCCTATATCTCTTTAATCAATGCTCAGACCTTCTTAAAAACAAGTCAGAACGTGTGAAATATCACCCTGAACAAGCATGAAAATTTTCAGACAGATCGGACAAAATTTGCCTCTATAACAGTTAAAAAGGTGAAAATGATATGAATTAATGGCATGTTAAGCCAATAAGTGGTATTTTACTGCCCCCTGCTGTTTAAAATAGTCATTTTCTCATATTGGTATTGGTATCAGCCATGGTAAATCATGATAAATGATGGTGTGTGTGTGTGTGTGTGTGTGTGTGTGTGTGTGTGTGTGTGTGTGTGTGTGTGTGTGTGTGTGTGTGTGTGTGTGTGTGTGTGTGTGTGTGGTACAAATATAACAAAGGTTTTATTTTCCAACATGAAAACAAACATAACAGAGTGCTAGTGCACAAACAATAACCGACAATGATAATGGATGAGAGGGGAACTTAAATACACAGATCAAGACAAGGACAACAGGTGACGGTTATGATGATGAGGAGCAGGTGATGATAAGGGGGGTGATGAGGAGCAGGTGCAGGTGATGACGACAGATGGTGAATGTGATGAAGACAGAAGGTGAATGTGATGAAGGTGAATGTGACACCAATATCACTGAAACATTGTGTGTGTGTGTGTGTGTGTGTGTGTGTGTGTGTGTGTGTGTGTGTGTGTGTGTGTGTGTGTGTGTGTAGCATTATTGTGTGTAGCATATGTAGCAAGTATGCATTATTGAGTTAACATGGAAACACTGGTTTGCTTTAGTGCAGAAAACTGGTCAAAATCATGAGGTTTAAAGTGAAAGTGAGCCAATAAGTGGTCTTCTACTGCCCTCTGCTGGCCATTCTACTTAATTAAATTTTTCCACATGTGCTTGCATTTATACTTGAATACACACTAAAAATCACTTATATAGCAATAACTATTATAACATAATCATATTTTGTCAGTGTTAATCACTTTATTTGCACTGACACTTCAAATAATTGCTAGTAATGTGGTAAATCATGGTAAATCATGGTTAACTATGCTGTGTGTGTGTGTGTGTGTGTGTGTGTGTGTGTGTGTGTGTGTGTGTGTGTGTGTGTGTGTGTGTGTGTGTGTGTGTGTGTGTGTGTGTGTGTGTGTGTGTGTGTAAGCATGCATTGAGTTAACATGGATAAACTGGTTTGCTTTAGTGCAGAAAACTGGTTTAAAGTGAAAGTGAGCCAATAAGTGGTCTTCTACTGCCCTCTGCTGGCCATTCTACTTATTAATGAAATATTTCAACATGTGCTTGCATTCATACTTGAATACACACTAAAAAAATCACTTATATAGCAATAACTATTATAACACAATCATATTTTGTCAGTGTTAACCACTTTATTTGCACTGACACTTCAAATAATTGCTAGTAATGTGATAAATCAGGCTAGAAACATGGTAAATCAAAGTAAATAATCCTAGATTGTCGTTTATCTCCTGGTAAATAATACTAGAACGTGGTATATCATGGTAAATCATGGTTAACTATGCTGTGTGTGTGTGTGTGTGTGTGTGTGTGTGTGTGTGTGTGTGTGTGTGTGTGTGTGTGTGTGTGTGTGTGTGTGTGTGTGTGTGTGTGTGTGTGTGTGTGTGTGTGTGTGTGTGTGTGTGTGTGTGTGTGTGTGTGTGTGTGTGTGTGTGTGTGTGTAAGCATGCATTGAGTTAACATGGAAAAACTGGTTTGCTTTAGTGCAGAAAACTGGTTTAAAGTGAAAGTGAGCCAATAAGTGGTCTTCTACTGCCCTCTGCTGGCCATTCTACTTAATAATGAAATATTTTACATGTGCTTTTGCATTCATACTTGGACACACACTAAAAATCACGTATATAACTAACTATTATAACACAATAATATTTTGTCAGTGTTCATCACCTCATTTGCACTGACACTTCACATATTTGCTAGTAATGTGGTTAATCATGCTAGAAACATTGTAAATCATAGTAAATAATACTGAAATGAGGTGTATCAAGGTAAATCATGCTAGAATCCTAATAAATCATTCTGGAACATGGTATATGATAGTAAATCATGCTAGAATCATATTAAATAATTCTAGAATGTGGCAAATTGTTGTGGGAGGAGCCTATTTTACTCAAATGGCTATAACTCAAGAAGTAAATGAGATATCTTCACCAAACTCAGTACACATGTGTATGGGTTCAATTTGAGGTCACAGTAAACAATTCTATGGAGATCGGAGCATAGGTGGCGCTATAACTGTTAAAAAGCTTTAAAACCATATATATCCCATGGCAAATTGCCTGTATTGGCTGTAAATGGTCTTTTCCATCTATTATGTCAGTGGTTACATGCTTGCTAAATAAATCTTAATAACTTTTGATGCTTTTGTGCTTAAATGCCTTAAAGGCCTTAACTGCTTGAACCCCGATAAATGCTGCTTGCAGCTTTAATTATTATTAGGGGTTCAAGCATGAAATGCTGAAACCCTATTGTAATTGTGCTGATTTTTATTAGGGGTTCAAGCACGAAGTGCTGAAACCCTATTGTAATTGTGCTGATTTTTATTATTATTATTATTATTATTATTCTGCCGTAAAACGCATCGTGCAGCCCAAACCGTAAGGGCTAGAGCTTTGAAACTTTGCCATATGGTAGTACAAAAATCGAGGAGAGGTTATCAAATTATGACCCCGATTGGCCCATAGGTGGCGCTATAGCAACCAAAAGCGCGAAACTGCTCATAACTCCTAGACCGTAAGTCATAGACTCAAGTGTCTTATATCATTGGAAAGCTGGACGCCTGACGAACAAAACGTATATCTCCGATTTTATTTCCGCCATGATAGATTTTCCGCCATTTTGAATTTTGTCGAAAATCTACTTTTGCGAACTAGTCCCTGGTTTTTTGCCCGATCGGAACCAAACCAGTGCAGAATTGTTCTCTGGAGTCTGAATATCAATAATTATCAAAAAAAAGTTGAAATTTCGATTCACGGTCGCTAGGGGGTGCAAAATTAACGTTGTGGGAGGAGCCTATTTTACTAAAATGGCTATAACTCCAGAAGTAAAAGAGGTATTTTAACCAAACCTGGTACACATGTGTAAGACGTCAATATGAGGTCACGGTAAAAAAATCGCGGCGATTAGTCACATGGTGGCGCTATAACATGAAAAAAACATAAAACAGGCTATAACCACCTGACCGTTAGTCCGATTGACTTGAAAATTGGTATGCAGTGTCTTGGTCCAAGGTGCCATGTATGTCTATGAGGACATTGGTGTATCTCAAAAAACATGGCCGCCATCGGCCAATGAAGTTTGAGCACCTATTAGACAAGGTTAACGGAGGCCTATCGGAACGAAACTCGGTGGGCATGTTCGACTCATGGCCCTAGAGGTCTGTAAGAATTTTAAAAGAAATCGGCCACTAGTTGGCGCTAACGAGTTTTATGGCTCTGTAATCACGTGGTGTTACACTTATTGTCACAAAATGCATACCATTTGATAGATCTCCTCTTGTTGAACAACTTTGCCTCAAGAACCATTGCTGTCAATCAAACCGTTCATTAAATATTCGTAATTATGTTAAAAACCTACTTTTGCGAACTAGTCCTAGGTTTTTCGCCCGATCAGAACCAAACGAGTCTAGGACAATTCTATGGACTCTCAAGATCAATAATTATCAAAAAAAAGTTGAACTTTTGCATTTTTCGCATGGGTATATTGGGTCATAAAGAAAATGGGCGTGGCAAAATGCACTCAAAAGCCTATAAATCCTAAACAAAAACTCAGAACTTCACGAAAATTGGTGAGCTTATGTGCCATAACATCATTAACAAGCATGCAAAATTTCATGGAGATCGGACTATAGATGGTGCTATAACTGTTAAAAAGCTTTAAAAAACACATATTTCCTATGGTAAATTGCCTGTATTGGCTGTAAATGGACTTTTCCATCTATTATTTCAGTGGTTAAAAGCTTTCTAAATAAATCTTAATGTCTTAAATGCTTATGTGCCTAAAGGCCTTAAATGCTTGAACCCCGATAAATGCTGCTTGCAGCTTTAATTATTATTATTATTCTGCCGTAAAACGCATCGTGCAGCCCAAACCGTAAGAGCTGGAACCTTGAAACTTTGCCAGATGGTAGTACAAAAATCGAGGAGAGGTTCAGAGATTATGACCCCGATTGGCCCATAGGTGGCGCTAAAGCAACCAAAAGCGCGAAACTGTTCATAACTCCTAGACCTTATGTTGTAGACTCAAGTGTCTTATATCATTGGAAAGCTGGATGCCTGATGAACAAAACGTATATCTCCGATTTCATTTCCGCCATGATAGATTTTCCGCCATTTTGAATTTTGTCAAAAACCTACTTTTGCGAACTAGTCCCTGGTTTTTTGCCCGATTGGAAGCAAACCAGTGCAGAAATGTTCTCTGGAGTCTGAATATCAATAATTATCGAAAAAAAGTGGAAATTTCGATTCACGGTCGCTAAGGGGCGCCAAAACGTACGTTGTGGGAGGGGCCTATTTGACTAAAATGGCTATAACTCCCGATGTAAATGAGGTATCTTCACCAAACCTGGTACACATGTGTATTAGTTCAATCTGGGGTCACAGTAAAAAAATCGCGACCATTGGCCTCATGGTGGCGCTATAAAATGAAAAAAACATAAAACAGGCTATAACCACCTGACCGTTAGTCCGATTGACTTGAAAATTGGTATGCAGTGTCTTGGTCCAAGGTGCCATGTATGTGTATGAGGACATTGGCGTATCTCAAAAAACATGGCCGCCATCGGCCAATGAAGTTTGAGCACCTATTAGACAAGGTTAACGGAGGCCGATCGGAACGAAACTCAATGGGCATGTTCGGCTCATGGCCCTAGAGGTCTGTAAGAATTTTGAAAGAAATCGGCCACTAGTTGGCGCTAATGAGTTTTATGGCTCTGTAATCACGTGGTGTTACACTTATCATCACAAAATGCATATCATTTGATAGATCTGCTTATGCTGAACAACTTTGCCTCTAGAACCATTGCTGTCAATCAAACAGTTTATTAATTATTCACGAATATGTTAAAAACCTACTTTTGCGAACTAGTCCCTGGTTTTTTGCCCGATCGGAACCAAACGAGTCTAGGACAATTCTCTGGACTCTCTAGATCAATAATTATCAAAAAAAGTTGAACTTTTGCATTTTTTGCATGGGTATAATTGTGTCATAAAGAAAATGGACGTGGCAAAATGCAATCAAAAGCCTATAAATTCTAAACAAAAACTCAGAACATCACGATAATTGGTCAGCATATGTGTCGTACCATGCTAAAGAAGCATGGAAATTTTTATGGAGATCGGACCAAAGGTGGCGCTATAACTGTTAAAAAGCTTTAAAACCATATATTTCCTATGGTAAATTGCCTGTATTGCCTGTGAATGGTCTTTTCCATCTATAATCATAATGTTCATATAATAATGTTCAAAACCAGTGCAGTGCAATTCTCTGGACTCTCTAGATCAATAATTATCAGAAAAAGAATGACTTCTTCATTTGGATGGCTATAATAGTGTCACTTCAATATGTGGCCATTACCAAGTGTCCCCAAAAGCCTATATCTCTTTAATGAATGTTCAAACCTTCTTAAAAACAAGTCAGAACATGTGAAATATCTCTCTGAACATGCATGAAAATTTTCAGACAGATCTGACAAAATTTGCCTCTATAACAGTTAAAAAGGTGAAAATGATATGAATTAATGGCATGTTAAGCCAATAAGTGGTATTTTACTGCCCCCTGCTGTTTAAAATAGTCATTTTGTCATATTGGTATTGGTATCAGCCATGGTAAATCATGATAATTTATGGTAAGTGTGTGTGTGTGTGTGTGTGTGTGTGTGTGCGTGTGTGTGTGTGTGTGTGTGTGTGTGTGTGTGTGTGTGTGTGTGTGTGTGTGTGTGTGTGTGTGTGTGTGTGTATGTAAGCATGCATTGAATTAACATGGAAAAACTGGTTTGCTTTAGTGCAGAAAACTGGTTTAAAGTGAAAGTGAGCCAATAAGTGGTCTTCTAGTGCCCTCTGCTGGCCATTCTACTTAATAATGAAATATTTTACATGTGCTTTTGCATTCATACTTGGACACACACTAAAAATCACGTATATAACTAACTATTATAACACAATAATATTTTGTCAGTGTTCATCACCTCATTTGCACTGACACTTCACATAATTGCTAGTAATGTGGTTAATCATGCTAGAAACATTGTAAATCATAGTAAATAATACTGAAATGAGGTGTATCAAGGTAAATCATGCTAGAATCCTAATAAATCATTCTGGAACATGGTATATGATAGTAAATCATGCTAGAATCATATTAAATAATTCTTGAATGTGGCAAATCGTTGTGGGAGGAGCCTATTTTACTCAAATGGCTATAACTCAAGAAGTAAATGAGATATCTTCACCAAAATCAGTACACATGTGTATGGGTTCAATTTGAGGTCACAATAAACAATTTTATGGAGATCGGACCATAGGTGGCGCTATAACTGTTAAAAAGCTTTAAAACCATATATATCCCATGGCAATTTGCCTGTATTGGCTGTAAATGGTCTTTTCCATCTATTATGTCAGTGGTTACATGCTTGCTAAATAAATCTTAATGACTTTTGATGCTTTTGTGCTTAAATGCCTTAAAGGCCTTAACTGCTTGAACCCCGATAAATGCTGCTTGCAGCTTTAATTAGGGGTTCAAGCACGAAGTGCTGAAACCCTATTGTAATTGTACTGATTTTTATTAGGGGTTCAAGCATGAAATGCTGAAACCCTATTGTAATTGCAAGGATTCGTAAAACGCATCGCGCAGGACAAACCGTAAGGCCTAGAGACTTGAAACCTGGCCAGATGGTAGGCCTCAATTTGGGGACAACCTGTCAGAGTATGACCCCGATTGGCCCATAGGTGGCGCTACAGCAACCAAAAGTTCAAAATCGCTCATATCTCTTAGACCGTTTGTCCCAGGATCAAGTGTCTTATATCGTTGGAATCCTTGGCTCAAGGCGGACAAAATGGCTATCTCCGATTTGGATGTAGGCAGGGAAAATTTTCTGCTATGTTGACTTTTGTCCATAACCTACTTTTGCGAACTAGTCCCTGGTTTTTCGCCCGATCGGAACCAAACCAGTCTAGGACAATTCTCTGGACTCTCTAGATCAATAATTATCAAAAAAAGTTGAACTTTGGCATTTGCGTGGCTGTAACAGGGTCATTTAGAAAAGGGGCGTGGCAAAATACGCTCAAAAGCCTATAAATCCCAAAGGAAAACTCAGAACTTCACCAAAATTGATGAGCATATGTGTCAGAACATGGTGAGGAAGCATGCAGAGTTTCATGCAGATCGGACCATAGGTGGCGCTATAACTGGCAAAAAGCCTTCATTCTTATTAGGGGTTCAAGCATGAAATGCTGAAACCCTATTGTAATTGTAAGGATTCGTAAAACGCATCGCGCAGGACAAACCGTAAGGCCTAGAGACTTGAAACCTGGCCAGATGGTAGGCCTCAATTTGGGGACAACCTGTCAGAGTATGACCCCGATTGGCCCATAGGTGGCGCTACAGCAACCAAAAGTTCAAAATCGCTCATATCTCTTAGACCGTTTGTCCCAGGATCAAGTGTCTTATATCGTTGGAATCCTTGGCTCAAGGCGGACAAAATGGCTATCTCCGATTTGGATGTAGGCAGGGAAAATTTTCTGCTATGTTGACTTTTGTCCAGAACCTACTTTTGCGAACTAGACCCTGTTTTTTCGCCCGATCGGAACCAAACCAGTCTAGGACAATTCTCTGGACTCTCTAGATCAATAATTATCAAAAAAAAGTTGAACTTTGGCATTTGCGTGGCTGTAACAGGGTCATTTAGAAAAGGGGCGTGGCAAAATACGCTCAAAAGCCTATAAATCCCAAAGGAAAACTCAGAACTTCACCAAAATTGATGAGCATATGTGTCAGAACATGGTGAGGAAGCATGCAGAGTTTCATGGAGATCGGACCATAGGTGGCGCTATAACTGGCAAAAAGCCTTCATTCTTATTAGGGGTTCAAGCATGAAATGCTGAAACCCTATTGTAATTGTAAGGATTCGTAAAACGCATCGCGCAGGACAAACCGTAAGGCCTAGAGACTTGAAACCTGGCCAGATGGTAGGCCTCAATTTGGGGACAACCTGTCAGAGTATGACCCCGATTGGCCCATAGGTGGCGCTACAGCAACCAAAAGTTCAAAATCGCTCATATCTCTTAGACCGTTTGACCCAGGATCAAGTGTCTTATATCGTTGGAATCCTTGGCTCAAGGCGGACAAAATGGCTATCTCCGATTTGGATGTAGGCAGGGAAAATTTTCTGCTATGTTGACTTTTGTCCAGAACCTACTTTTGCGAACTAGTCCCTGGTTTTTCGCCCGATCGGAACCAAACCAGTCTAGGACAATTCTCTGGACTCTCTAGATCAATAATTATCAAAAAAAGTTGAACTTTGGCATTTGCGTGGCTGTAACAGGGTCATTTAGAAAAGGGGCGTGGCAAAATACGCTCAAAAGCCTATAAATCCCAAAGGAAAACTCAGAACTTCACCAAAATTGATGAGCATATGTGTCAGAACATGGTGAGGAAGCATGCAGAGTTTCATGGAGATCGGACCATAGGTGGCGCTATAACTGGCAAAAAGCCTTCATTCTTATTAGGGGTTCAAGCATGAAATGCTGAAACCCTATTGTAATTGTAAGGATTCGTAAAACGCATCGCGCAGGACAAACCGTAAGGCCTAGAGACTTGAAACCTGGCCAGATGGTAGGCCTCAATTTGGGGACAACCTGTCAGAGTATGACCCCGATTGGCCCATAGGTGGCGCTACAGCAACCAAAAGTTCAAAATCGCTCATATCTCTTAGACCGTTTGTCCCAGGATCAAGTGTCTTATATCGTTGGAATCCTTGGCTCGAGGCGGACAAAATGGCTATCTCCGATTTGGATGTAGGCAGGGAAAATTTTCTGCTATGTTGACTTTTGTCCAGAACCTACTTTTGCGAACTAGACCCTGGTTTTTCGCCCGATCGGAACCAAACCAGTCTAGGACAATTCTCTGGACTCTCTAGATCAATAATTATCAAAAAAAAGTTGAACTTTGGCATTTGCGTGGCTGTAACAGGGTCATTTAGAAAAGGGGCGTGGCAAAATACGCTCAAAAGCCTATAAATCCCAAAGGAAAACTCAGAACTTCACCAAAATTGATGAGCATATGTGTCAGAACATGGTGAGGAAGCATGCAGAGTTTCATGGAGATCGGACCATAGGTGGCGCTATAACTGGCAAAAAGCCTTCATTCTTATTAGGGGTTCAAGCATGAAATGCTGAAACCCTATTGTAATTGTAAGGATTCGTAAAACGCATCGCGCAGGACAAACCGTAAGGCCTAGAGACTTGAAACCTGGCCAGATGGTAGGCCTCAATTTGGGGACAACCTGTCAGAGTATGACCCCGATTGGCCCATAGGTGGCGCTACAGCAACCAAAAGTTCAAAATCGCTCATATCTCTTAGACCGTTTGTCCCAGGATCAAGTGTCTTATATCGTTGGAATCCTTGGCTCGAGGCGGACAAAATGGCTATCTCCGATTTGGATGTAGGCAGGGAAAATTTTCTGCTATGTTGACTTTTGTCCAGAACCTACTTTTGCGAACTAGACCCTGGTTTTTCGCCCGATCGGAACCAAACCAGTCTAGGACAATTCTCTGGACTCTCTAGATCAATAATTATCAAAAAAAAGTTGAACTTTGGCATTTGCGTGGCTGTAACAGGGTCATTTAGAAAAGGGGCGTGGCAAAATACGCTCAAAAGCCTATAAATCCCAAAGGAAAACTCAGAACTTCACCAAAATTGATGAGCATATGTGTCAGAACATGGTGAGGAAGCATGCAGAGTTTCATGGAGATCGGACCATAGGTGGCGCTATAACTGGCAAAAAGCCTTCATTCTTATTAGGGGTTCAAGCATGAAATGCTGAAACCCTATTGTAATTGTAAGGATTCGTAAAACGCATCGCGCAGGACAAACCGTAAGGCCTAGAGACTTGAAACCTGGCCAGATGGTAGGCCTCAATTTGGGGACAACCTGTCAGAGTATGACCCCGATTGGCCCATAGGTGGCGCTACAGCAACCAAAAGTTCAAAATCGCTCATATCTCTTAGACCGTTTGTCCCAGGATCAAGTGTCTTATATCGTTGGAATCCTTGGCTCGAGGCGGACAAAATGGCTATCTCCGATTTGGATGTAGGCAGGGAAAATTTTCTGCTATGTTGACTTTTGTCCAGAACCTACTTTTGCGAACTAGACCCTGGTTTTTCGCCCGATCGGAACCAAACCAGTCTAGGACAATTCTCTGGACTCTCTAGATCAATAATTATCAAAAAAAAGTTGAACTTTGGCATTTGCGTGGCTGTAACAGGGTCATTTAGAAAAGGGGCGTGGCAAAATACGCTCAAAAGCCTATAAATCCCAAAGGAAAACTCAGAACTTCACCAAAATTGATGAGCATATGTGTCAGAACATGGTGAGGAAGCATGCAGAGTTTCATGGAGATCGGACCATAGGTGGCGCTATAACTGGCAAAAAGCCTTCATTCTTATTAGGGGTTCAAGCATGAAATGCTGAAACCCTATTGTAATTGTAAGGATTCGTAAAACGCATCGCGCAGGACAAACCGTAAGGCCTAGAGACTTGAAACCTGGCCAGATGGTAGGCCTCAATTTGGGGACAACCTGTCAGAGTATGACCCCGATTGGCCCATAGGTGGCGCTACAGCAACCAAAAGTTCGAAATCGCTCATATCTCTTAGACCGTTTGTCCCAGGATCAAGTGTCTTATATCGTTGGAATCCTTGGCTCGAGGCGGACAAAATGGCTATCTCCGATTTGGATGTAGGCAGGGAAAATTTTCTGCTATGTTGACTTTTGTCCAGAACCTACTTTTGCGAACTAGACCCTGGTTTTTCGCCCGATCGGAACCAAACCAGTCTAGGACAATTCTCTGGACTCTCTAGATCAATAATTATCAAAAAAAAGTTGAACTTTGGCATTTGCGTGGCTGTAACAGGGTCATTTAGAAAAGGGGCGTGGCAAAATACGCTCAAAAGCCTATAAATCCCAAAGGAAAACTCAGAACTTCACCAAAATTGATGAGCATATGTGTCAGAACATGGTGAGGAAGCATGCAGAGTTTCATGGAGATCGGACCATAGGTGGCGCTATAACTGGCAAAAAGCCTTCATTCTTATTAGGGGTTCAAGCATGAAATGCTGAAACCCTATTGTAATTGTAAGGATTCGTAAAACGCATCGCGCAGGACAAACCGTAAGGCCTAGAGACTTGAAACCTGGCCAGATGGTAGGCCTCAATTTGGGGACAACCTGTCAGAGTATGACCCCGATTGGCCCATAGGTGGCGCTACAGCAACCAAAAGTTCGAAATCGCTCATATCTCTTAGACCGTTTGTCCCAGGATCAAGTGTCTTATATCGTTGGAATCCTTGGCTCGAGGCGGACAAAATGGCTATCTCCGATTTGGATGTAGGCAGGGAAAATTTTCTGCTATGTTGACTTTTGTCCAGAACCTACTTTTGCGAACTAGACCCTGGTTTTTCGCCCGATCGGAACCAAACCAGTCTAGGACAATTCTCTGGACTCTCTAGATCAATAATTATCAAAAAAAAGTTGAACTTTGGCATTTGCGTGGCTGTAACAGGGTCATTTAGAAAAGGGGCGTGGCAAAATACGCTCAAAAGCCTATAAATCCCAAAGGAAAACTCAGAACTTCACCAAAATTGATGAGCATATGTGTCAGAACATGGTGAGGAAGCATGCAGAGTTTCATGGAGATCGGACCATAGGTGGCGCTATAACTGGCAAAAAGCCTTCATTCTTATTAGGGGTTCAAGCATGAAATGCTGAAACCCTATTGTAATTGTAAGGATTCGTAAAACGCATCGCGCAGGACAAACCGTAAGGCCTAGAGACTTGAAACCTGGCCAGATGGTAGGCCTCAATTTGGGGACAACCTGTCAGAGTATGACCCCGATTGGCCCATAGGTGGCGCTACAGCAACCAAAAGTTCGAAATCGCTCATATCTCTTAGACCGTTTGTCCCAGGATCAAGTGTCTTATATCGTTGGAATCCTTGGCTCGAGGCGGACAAAATGGCTATCTCCGATTTGGATGTAGGCAGGGAAAATTTTCTGCTATGTTGACTTTTGTCCAGAACCTACTTTTGCGAACTAGACCCTGGTTTTTCGCCCGATCGGAACCAAACCAGTCTAGGACAATTCTCTGGACTCTCTAGATCAATAATTATCAAAAAAAAGTTGAACTTTGGCATTTGCGTGGCTGTAACAGGGTCATTTAGAAAAGGGGCGTGGCAAAATACGCTCAAAAGCCTATAAATCCCAAAGGAAAACTCAGAACTTCACCAAAATTGATGAGCATATGTGTCAGAACATGGTGAGGAAGCATGCAGAGTTTCATGGAGATCCGACCATAGGTGGCGCTATAACTGGCAAAAAGCCTTCATTCTTATTAGGGGTTCAAGCATGAAATGCTGAAACCCTATTGTAATTGTAAGGATTCGTAAAACGCATCGCGCAGGACAAACCGTAAGGCCTAGAGACTTGAAACCTGGCCAGATGGTAGGCCTCAATTTGGGGACAACCTGTCAGAGTATGACCCCGATTGGCCCATAGGTGGCGCTACAGCAACCAAAAGTTCGAAATCGCTCATATCTCTTAGACCGTTTGTCCCAGGATCAAGTGTCTTATATCGTTGGAATCCTTGGCTCGAGGCGGACAAAATGGCTATCTCCGATTTGGATGTAGGCAGGGAAAATTTTCTGCTATGTTGACTTTTGTCCAGAACCTACTTTTGCGAACTAGACCCTGGTTTTTCGCCCGATCGGAACCAAACCAGTCTAGGACAATTCTCTGGACTCTCTAGATCAATAATTATCAAAAAAAAGTTGAACTTTGGCATTTGCGTGGCTGTAACAGGGTCATTTAGAAAAGGGGCGTGGCAAAATACGCTCAAAAGCCTATAAATCCCAAAGGAAAACTCAGAACTTCACCAAAATTGATGAGCATATGTGTCAGAACATGGTGAGGAAGCATGCAGAGTTTCATGGAGATCGGACCATAGGTGGCGCTATAACTGGCAAAAAGCCTTCATTCTTATTAGGGGTTCAAGCATGAAATGCTGAAACCCTATTGTAATTGTAAGGATTCGTAAAACGCATCGCGCAGGACAAACCGTAAGGCCTAGAGACTTGAAACCTGGCCAGATGGTAGGCCTCAATTTGGGGACA